>NC_136474.1:8314805-8429058 GCF_902686455.1 Sciurus vulgaris | reverse complement strand
ATAAATTCCTATCAGAAGATTAATGCCATGATTAGATTAACAATATGATGAATGAATCATTTTACCTAAATCTGTAGCATTTCTCACACATGAGGTTTTGGAGGACACCCTGTATTCAATCATAAAACCCTTGTATGTTCTCTCATTAGCACAGCATATATGGCCTACCAATTGTTTTTGTTGTTCTTATTTGGTATTGAACTCAGTGGCACTCTAACAATAAGCTATATTTTCAGCAGAATGTTGTGTTTTATTTAGAGACAGTATCTCTCTGAGTTGCTTAGCACCTAACAATTACCAAAGCTAGCTTTAAACATTTGATTCTCCTGCACTAGTCACCCAAGCCACTGCACCTGGCTGGCTTCACTAACCTCTAAAAATGGAAAAGTATCTGTGACCTATGTGGTTTCTATGACCTCTAATATCCTCAGTAACTTGACATGTCTCAGTAGCTTTATGCAGACATTATGATCTGAGTAATCTAAAGGACATGAGTAATTTTATTAGATTACATCTAATATAGTTTAATATTTCATCTAGGACCATTTTCACATTATTAAACATGTGAGATTTGGGGGACACCTAATATTTAAAGAATAATATTGCATTCCAGAATCCAAAACCTTATGCAAGTTTCACCATGAAAACTACATTAGTACTCTTGATATTATTACACACTCCTATGAGGATCATGACTTCAACAAAGCCTCAGCATTAGTGAGGCACTGAGTAATTTGGTGAAACCCTGTCTCTAAATGAAATACAAATACAGATGGGAATGTGGCTCAGTGGTTGATTATCTCCGAGTTCAATCCCTGGTAGCCTGCCAAAATATATGGACTCCATTTCTAACAGTCTTTTTATTTTAAGTGTTCCATCGCTGCCCAAAGAGCAAGTCTGAAGATTCCTCTGAGACTCAGGGAAAATATTTAGGATGAAATTCTCTAAAAATCAGATTTTCTAGGTATCCAATGTAAAAAGGAATAGAATATATATTTCCATGTGAAGAAATAGGTACATAGAAAGATGGGATAGGAACAAATCATAACCAAAATCAGGCTAAGAAATAAATGCTGTTGCTTCTCATTCAGTATCTCAATCCCAGGGATCTCAATTCTGATAAACTTTGCCTGGTCTCGCAGTCCTTCCTTTGAAATATCACTGAAAATTTCTGTAACTTCCTCATTCCAGCATTCTCCATTCCAGCTAATCCACCACCACTAGGTTGCTGACAAAATCTGTGTCTTTTCTAGCATTGGTAAAATCTCCTGGGATCCCAGCTGTAGAACTCTCTGTGTGCCTACGTGGCTAAGCACAGTGAGGTATTGGAAACATAAAAGGACACTATAAGTCTACAGGGTGGGAAATTAAATGACTCAGATTTATACTGCTAGAAAGAAAGATACATGAACAACCTGAAAAAAAAGGGAAGAAAGTATCCCAAAAATCTACATACTATGTCAATATAATCCAGTGAGAGTAGGAAAATGTCAGAAAGGGAATTCAGAATGTACATAATTAAAATGATCTGAGAAGCAAAGGATGAGCTAAGAGAGCAAATGCAGGTAATGAATGATCACAATAAAAAGTTAAAATAGCAAATAAGAAGCAGAAGAGATAGATTTTGAGGAATAAAAAACAGAAATCATTGAAATGAAGAAAACAATAAATCAAATTAAAAATTCAAAAGAAACCATAACCAACAGACTTGAAAATTGGAAGAGAGAACTTCAGACAATAAACACAAAGTACTTAATCTTTAAAACAATGTTGACCAAACAGAAAAGATGGTAAGAAATCATGAACAGAATATCCAAGAATTATGGGTTGTCATGGAAAGTCCAAATTGAAGAATTATTTAAGGCACAGAACCACAAACCAAAAGAATGAATAATCTAATAAATAAAACAATGTCAGAAAGTTTTACAAATCTGAAAAATGAAATGGAAAATCAAATACAAGATGTTCCCAGGACGCCAAATATACAAAATCACAATAGATCCATGCCAAGTCACATTATAATCAAAATGCCTAACATTCAAAATAAAGATAGAATTTTAAATGCTGCAAGAGAAAAGCAACAGATTACATAAACCAATACCAATATCAGAAGATTTCCCTGCCCAGACCATAAAAACAAGTAGGGCTTGAAAAAATATATTTTGAGCTCGGAATAAAATGGATGTCAACAAGAATATTGTACCAGCAAAACTTGCCTTCAGATATGATGATAAAATAAAATCCTTCCATGATAAATAAAAGCTAAAATAATTTACAAGTAGAAAGCCTGCACTAAAGAACATTCTGAGCAACATATTTCATGAGGAGGAAGTGAAAAACAATAATGCAAGTCATCAAAGTGGGGAACTACCCTAGAGGAAAAGTCAATGAAAGAAGAAAACAAGTCAAGTTAAAAACCAAAAATAAGGCAAAATGATCGAGAATACAAGTCATAACTCAATAATAATCCTTAATATTAATGGCATAAACTCATCAAACAAAAGACACAGACTGGCAGATTGGATTATAAAGAAAGACCCAACAACACACTACCTTCAGTAGACTCATCTCGTACAAAAGGATACTCACATACTAAAGATGAAAGGATGGGAAAACACATATCATGAACACAGACTTAATAAAAATGCAGGGGTTTCATCCTTATATCAGATAAAGCAGATTTCAATCCAGTTAGTCACAAGGGATAAAGTGGGACATATCATACTGCTTAAGGGAAGCATAAATCAGCAAGACATAATAATCGTAAATATTTATGCACCAAACAATGGCACATTAATTTACATCAAACAAATCCTCCTCAATTCCAGGAATGAAATAGACCAAAACACATTAATACTAGGCGATTTTAACACACCTCTCTCACCACTAGACAGATAATTCAAATAAAAATTCAACAAAGAAGCCATCAAATTTGATAACACATTCAATAATTTAGACTTAACAGACATAGAATATTCCATCCATCAATTAGTGAGCACACTTTCTTCTCAGCAGCACATGGACCCTACTCTAAAATAGATCATATATTATGCCACAAAGCTTTTAGCAAATGCAAAAAATAGAGATATTACATTGTATTCTATCAGATAATGATGAATTGAAATTAGAAAACAATGATAAAATTTAAAAAAGCAGAAACTACTCCAACACCTGGAGATTAATTAGCATGCTACTGAATGATAGCAGAAGACATTAGAGAGGAGATAAAAAATTTCTTAGAGGTATATGAGAATAACAATACAACATTTCAAAGTCTTTGGGATACACTGAAAGTAGTACTAAGAGGAAAATTCATTGCACGGAGTGCATTTAATAAAAGAAGAGAAAGTGAACAAAAAATGACCTAACATTAAAGATTAACGCCCTATTAAAAAGAACAGATCAACATCCAATGTAGTAGAAGATAAGAAGAATTAAAATCAGAGCTTAAAATCAGTGAAATTGAAAAAAAGAAACAATTTTAAAAATTGACAAAAAAATTGCTTCTTTGAAAAATAAACAAAATTGATAAACCCTTAGCCACACTAATGAAGAGGAAAAAGAAAACTGAAATTACTAAAATTTGTAATGAGAAGTAAAATGTCACCAAAAGACACTATTGAAATACAAAGCATAAATAGAAGCTATTTTGAAAAACTATACTCCAAAAAAATAGAAATTTCAACAACATCAACAGGTTTCTAGAAACATGATCCACATAAACTGAATCTGGAAAGTATACACAATTTAAACAGATCAATTTCAAGCAATTAAGTAGGAAAAGCCATCAAAAGTTTACCAACCAAGAAAAGTCAAGGATCAGATGAATTATCAGCTGAGTTATACAAGACCTTTAAAGAACTCATTCCAATACTTCTCAAAGCATTCCATGAAATAAAAAGGGAAGGAATCCTTCTAATATCATTATATGAATCTAGTTTTACACTGATACAAAAAACCAGATGAAGACATATTGAGAAATCTTCAGACCAATTTCCCTAAGGTACAGAGATGCAAAAATTCTTAACAATATTTTAGCAAATTTCATATAGAAACATATTAAAAATATAATGCACCATGATCATGTGGGTTTCATCTCAGGGATGAAAGGTAGGTTCAACATAAAAAAAATCAATAAATGTCATTCACCATATCAACAGACTTAAAGGTAAGAATCATATGATTATTTAAGTAGATGCAGAAAAGGTATTTGACAAAATACAGCAACATTTTATGCTGAAAACACTAAAAAATATAGAGATAGTAGGATCACGCCTCAAAATTGTAAAAGTTATCTAGGCCAATCCCATGGTCAACTTCATTCTACATGGAGAAAAAATGAAAACATTCCCTCTAAAATCTGGGAAAAGAAAGGGATGCCCTCTTTCTCTACTTTTATTCAACATCTTTCTTGAATATCTAGCTAGAGCAATTAGACAAGCCAAAGATTTTAAAGAGATATGAATATGAAGAAGAACTCAAACTCTCACTTTTTGCCAGTGACATGATTCCATATTTAGTGATCCAAGAAATTCCACAAGAAAACTTCAAGAACTCATAAATGAATTCAGCAAAGTAGAAGAATATAAAATCAACTCTCATAAATCTAATGTATTTTTACTCATAAGTGATGACTCTGCTGACAGCGAAATTAGAAAAACTGCCTCATTCATAAAGTCCTGAAAAAATAAAATAAAGTACTTGGGAATCAATTAAAAAAAGAGATGAAAGACTTCTACAATTAGAAATACAGAATGATAAAGGAAGAAATTAAAGAAAACCATAGAAAATGGAAAGGTCTCACATCTTCTTTGGAAGACAGAATAAACATTGTCATGATGGCCATACTACCAAAAGTACTATATAAATTTAATACAATTCCAATTAAAATCCCATTGAATACCTCATGAAAACAGAGAAAGCAATCATGAAACATCTTTGGAAGAATAAGACACCCACAAAGGCCAAATAAATCCTTAGCAGGAAGCACGAAGCAGGTGGCAACATGATATCAGAACCTCAACTATACTACAGAGAAATAGAAACAAAAATGACATGGTATTGGCACCAAAATAGACAAGTAGACCAATGGTATAGAATAGAGAACATATAGACAAACTCACATGAATACAATTATCTCATAGTAGACAAAGGGACCAAAAACATACAATGGAGGAAATATAGACTCTCCCATGAATGGTGCTGGGAAAATTTGGAATCCATAGGCAACAAAATGAAATTAAACCGCTATCTCTCACCCTCCAAAAAATCAACTCAAAATGGATCAAGAGTCTAGGAATTAGACCAGAGATCCTTTACAAAATAGAAGTAAGGTTAGACCCAAATCTTCATCATGTCAGCTTAGGACCAGACTTTCTTAACAGGACTCCTGAAGCAAGAGAAATAAAAGCAGGAATCAATAGGTGGGAAAGATTCAAACTGAAAAACATTCTCTCAGCAAAGGAAATATTAAAAAATGTGAAGACAGAGCCAATAGTGTGTGAGAAAATATTTTCTACATGCACTTTAGATGTAGCACTTATCTCCAGAATTTATAAAACATTCAAAAAATTTACACCAAAATTACAAATAAACCAATCAATAAGTTGATTAAAGAAATAAGCAGACACTTCACAGAAGAAAATCTACAAGCAATCAGCCGATGTATGAAAAATGTTCAACAATTCTAGTAATAAGAGAAATGCAAATCAAAACAACCTTACCCAATTAGAATGTCTATTATCAAGAATACACAGAATATTAGGTGTTGGCAAGTCTGTGAGAAAAAAGGTACACTCATATATTAGTGATGGGTTGTCAAATTGGTGTAGCCACTCTGAAAAGCAGTATGTAGATTCCTTAGAAATCTTGGAATGGAACCACCGCTTGACCAAACTACTCCACTCCTAGGCCTATACCCAAAAGACTTAAAATTAGCATGCTACAGTGACATAGCCACATCAATGTATACAGCAGCTCAATTCACAGTAGCTAGATTGTGGAACCAAATTGGATGTCCCTCAATAGATGAATGGATAAAAAAACTGTGGTATATATACACAATGGAATATTATTTATCCATAAAGAAAAATGAAATTATTGCATTTGCAGGTAAGTTCATGGAGTTAGAGAATAGCATGCTAACTGGAATAAATGCATCCCATAAATTCAAAGGCCAAATGATTTCTCTGATAAGTAGTTGATGATACATAATGTGGGAGGAGGCAAGAATGGAGGAAGTATGGATTGTATAGAGGATAGTGAGGTGTGTGGAGGAGGCAGGGGGAAGGAAAGATATTAGAATGAGACAAACATCATTACCCTATGTACATGACTGATTACACAGAGTGTGACTCTACCTCATGTACAACCAGATAAACAAAAGTTTTATCCCACTGTGTACAATGAATCAAAATAAAAACTAAGAAGTAGATCAAAAGAATAAATCTAGATTTCACTAATCCAAATGTATAATTTTTAGCACCTGGTGTACCTGAAAATATGTACAGCAAAATATGGTCAATATTTATTCTCACCAATGCTTATAAACTTTAAAAGTTAAAAAATGAAATGTGTGGCAAAGAAAAGGAAATCCAGCTGGGGACATTACACTAGGAATAATGGAGGTAGGTGAGAGAGAGAGAGAGAGAGAGAGAGAGAGAGAGAGGGAGAGAGAATGAATCCTGCCTGGGACAAAATATATACCAAAAAGAGAGACCCCAAATGACCAAACTTCTCTATCCATGTCCTACTTGCCCATAATTACCATCTATTAATTCCTACTAGGGGATTAATGTACTGAGTTTATTAAAGTTGCCATAACCCAATAATTTCACTCTGGCATTTTCTCTTACATTATCTTTTGGTGACCCCTAATATCTAAACCTTAACAGAGGATAAACCAATCAAATAAGTTACTCCAACCATACATTCTACAAAAATATAGAAGGTATGCAGGTTTAAAGGCTATTCAAGATATGGAGTGTTTACACGGAATAGAGCCTACACATGTGAAAGAAGCTAAACACACTTAGTTGTACTCAGACCAGAGACTTACAGGCAATATTGGCTATGAAAATCTTAGAGGTTTAAAAGGTCATAGAGCATAATCAAGAGGCAGATGCTATGCAGGCCTTAGAAGATACTATGGACACACAAATTGCCCAGGTCATAGAGGCAACATTATGAAACCTATGGAAATTACATGGGCTACTCAGGCAATAAAGGATATGCAGTTCATAGAGGCTAAGCTTGTCAGAAAAGAAGCTCAAGTGATAAAGCCTTCACAGCTTATAGAGAATATATAGTTCAAAGAGAAAATATAAATCATGGGGCATCTGCAATCACAGTGGTTACAGAGACCACAGAACATTTATTATACTCAGGATATACATGTAATACAGGTTGTGCATGCAACAAAATTGATGCTGATCATAGGGGCTTGGTTGGTGATAGATTTAAATAATCTTATATGTGTCCACTAAGTTTATTTAGACTAATAAATCCCAATAAGCTATGTGAATTATTATGTTTGTCACAGTTTAAAGGCTACACGAGTCTTAGAACAAACCTGTCATAGAAGCTATGAAATTCATTAGGGGACGATGAGATCATTTAGTCTCCTCATTCCAGAAAATGTACAGTGGTCATCAAGACTGTTCAAGAATGATATGGTAAACAGTCCTTATATGTTATGTGTGTCAAAGAGGCTACATAGATCACCAATACAACTCTAGCTTCTGCTACTACAATGGTCACAGAGATTATTCAAGTACTCGAGACATTGGAGTTTTTCTACACATAGAGGATACCTACACATGCCATAGTCATTTTACAGGTCATACACAATAAGCAAGTCATATAAACTCATTAGGCTATTGAGATTACTCAAATAATTAGGGTTATTCAGGTCATATAGCACATTCAGGTCATAGAGACTACTTGGATCACAGTATCTGCTAGGTAATAATGTTACTCAGGTCATTTAGGCTATTCAAGCCATAAATGCCACACAGATCTTAGTGTCTGCATAGGAACTAGAGGATATTCATGTCATGGAGAATATGCTGAGTTTATAGATGCTATAGAGGAATAAAGTTTTCAGGTGTTTACATATATTCAGAATATACACAGGACTAGTTGCTGTGCATGTCAAACACACTACAGAATTATAATTTTGTACAGGTAATAGAAGATATCTAGTTCAGAGTCAACTCAGTCCTAAGGAGATACAAAGATCACAATGGATACTGAACAAATATAGGCAACTTAGGTCTTTTAGACAACTCCAGTCATACAAGCTATACAGGTAATAGATGCTGCCTGAGACAAAGATTCTAATCTGGTCATAGATACGATGGCCACTAAGGCCATAGAAATTTGCACGTTACTGAAATTTTGCAGGGCACATCTATACATATAACATTCAGGTTAAGTATAACCTACATGTTCCTCATTACATACAATTTACACAGGTCATAGAGAATATTAAGTCTATCTAGGAAACTTGGGTCTTAAAATCTACTTAGGTGTTAGAGGCTGAACAGATTATAATGGTTAGGATTGTCATAGAGGTTTGGCTGCTCATGAAGGCAATGCAGGTCTTAGAGGTATTCTGATCTCAGAGGATACTGAGTTCCAAGGTGCTACTCAAGTCGTGGAGAATTCACAGGTATTGTGTCCTACTCACAAGTCCTAGAAGCTGCTAAGATTAAGCAAGATACAAAAGACATAGAGATTATGATTCTAATCTGGTCATAGATGCTACTCAAGACTTACATGCTCAAAAAAATATACAGGATACTCATGTCATAGAGGCTATATGGGGCACAGATGATACTCTGGCCTTAGGGCTTATAAGTCATAGAATATTACCCATGCTATGACACTTATAAATGGATAAGAACTGAACAGATCATAGAAGTTTAAGATGCTATCCCATTTTTAGAGACCAATCACACCTAGAAGATAAGCAGGTTACTGAAGCGATTCAGGCACTAAGGACTATATAGCTCATATTATCTGCACAGGTTATATATATTATGCTATTCAGAAAGTCTACTCTGGTTATGAAGACTATGTTAAGTCACAGAGATTATGTTTTTATAGATGATACTGGGTTTTAAGGTAATATTTAGGTCATGAAGTGTATGGAGTTATTACAGGCCTCTGCAGACACAGATACTACATATGTCATAGGGTCTACTCAGGACATACAGACTTCATATGTATAAAAGCTGTGCAAGTAATCAAGGCTAAATATTACAGAGTGTACTCAGAATTTAAATGCTATCTATGTCATAGAGTCTACTCATATTCCAGAGTATAAGCAAATCATTTAAGCTACTAAGGTAATTAAGCTCTTCTGGCCAGAGTTGCTACACACATCAAAGAGACTTTGATGGGCATAGGGGCCACAGAGATTATAGGGATTCAAACATCATCTAGTTTATTCAACCCATGGAGGAAACTCTAGTCATTTAGGCTATTTTAGCCATAAAGGTGAAAAAGGTCACAGTGTACATGCCATAGAGGATACTTAGTCCATATTGAAAAGATATCATGAGGGTATCTCAGGATTTGGCAAGATCACACTTAACTCAAACTCAAGAGTACTAATGTAAAAATTCCTTTGAGAGGACACCATAGAGACCCTGCTTATGAGGAGACTATAGATATTTTTTCACCATGCTCAGCCATTCACAACATTCATAATTTTGTACAGTTGCAATCCCAGGATGATTTGCTACTGCCTGAGATGCTGCAGAACTTGACATCAATATTGTTTTTCCAATTCTGCATGAATGTAATTTGATGGAGTTAGAGGATCATGGAGGCTTCCATTGAGATCTCAGTGGGAAACCTGGGAGACCAGGCAAATGATGCAGGGTGAAACACTCTGCTGAATGCTTCTGGGAGGGTGATGTGTGTACATATGAAAAGAAAACAGAAATTTAGGTAAGAACTCCCAAGATTAAAAAAATGCTCATAATATGAAACATCTATTTAGGAAAGCTTCAAAAATTGAATAAGAACCATGGCAAGAGAGAGGTTTTATGTGTTGCAAAGAGGAAGGCTATCCTGTAGAAGCTGCACAGTTCTTTGGAGAGAACACCACAATGTCATGTGTCCCAGATTCTGCATGTGGAATTATGGTTTTGTTTCTCAAGATGGATTTTAGTCTTTTTTGGGGTGGGAACCAGGGTTTGAACTCAGGGACACTCAACAACTAAGCAACATTTCCAGCACTATTTTGCATTTTCTTTAGAGACAGGGTCTCTCTGAGATGCTCACTGCCTCTCCATTCCTGAAAGTGCTTTTGAACTCAAAATCCTCCTGCCTTAGACCCCCCAAGCCTCTGGGATTAAAGGCATGCACCACTGTGCCCAGCTTTTAGTCTTGTTTTGGTCCTGACTTTTCCTTAGTTTTGTTTTTGGTCTCATGTTTCTTTATATATTGCTGTATCTCCCTTGTTGAATGTAAATGTTTTCTCTGCATCATTATATAATGGATGTATGTAAATGGCTTTTGGCTTTTACTGCAAGGCATGCTGTGGGTACATCTGGAAGCTCATTAAACTTTGGACTTGGAATGCTGGAACTTGTAAGAATATGCAGACTCCAGGATATGGACTGGAAATACTTTTCATTGTGACAAGGGTATAAGCTTGTTGGGGTTAAAGAATAAAAATTTACAGTTTAGCTATGAGGTGCCCCAAAATCTCACATGTGTGAGGATATTACAATGATCTGAGATAAAATGATAATAATATGACTGTTGTAATCTGAGGAGTGGAGTAGTGCCTTGATGAATTAACATTAACTGTACAAAACTAAGGTGTGGCTGAAGAGAGTGGGTCACTGGAGATTTGAAGAAAATAAACATCATAGAGGCTACACAGTTAATAGAGAAAATTTTCTCCTAAAGATTATTCAGTACATAGTGTGTATACAATTAATAGGAAGTACTCAGGGAATTAAGACCACTCAGCCAATAATGCTATGCAGTTCATAAACAAGCACATGTCATTGAGGCTAAGTTGCCCATATCAGATATGCAGGCATGGAGTTTGCATAGTTGATAAAATTTACATAGGTCATGGAGGCTTCACTGACCCTGAAGACAATATAGGGCAGTAAAGCTACTCAGCCCATAAAAAAACATGAGAGTCATAGTGATAAAGCAGGTCATAGAGGATACAATCATAGAAGCTGTGCAAGTCATTGAAAATACAAAGGTAATTGATTCTATTAATTTCAGAGAGACCACACAGAAAATAGAGGTCATGCAGTTCACCGAGTGTATATAGGCAATAGAGGAGACTCAAATATAGATATTACATAGATAACAGGGGCTACTGAGGTCATGAAGAATGCAGAGTTTGTATAGTCATCTTGAACCTTAGAGACTAAGCAGTTGATATGTCTTACAAAAATCCTTTAGACTAATCAGGTCATAGAGATGATTCAGTCAGAAAAATCATGCAGGGAAAATAAGCTCTGCAAATCACAGAGAATACTCAGATTATGGAAGTTAAAAAAATGGAAGATATGAAAGTTAAAGAGACTATTCAGTTCATAAATTCTTCCTATATCAGAGTTATCTCAGACCATAGAGGATATGGAGGTCATAAGGTTATGCAGGTCATAAAGAATGCTCAGTTCATCAATGCTTTTCAGAACACAGATGATACATGGGAAATAGAGGCTACTTTTATGCTTGTGTTCCACAGGTTATATAGGCTACTAAGACCACTGACTCCAGCAGGTCATAGGAGTAACAGGTTGTAGAGGGTGCACCTTTTGTAGAGGCTACACAGATCATAGAAGGTATGCAGATAGTAGAGGGTTCAGGATACGAATACTACAAAAGTCATAGAGGCTACTCAGGTCATAGAGGGAATAAAGGTTACGAAGAATACTGGGATCGTAATTTGTACTCATGTCATGGAAGCAACACAGGTCACAGGGAATTAACATCATTTACTCTAGAAGATCATAAGACTATGCAGGTCTTTAACACTCATAGAGGCTATGAATATCATACAGACTATCAAGAAAATTGATGCTAAGCAGGCCATTGAGGATACTCAATGTAGATTCTGTTTCATTTTTGTATTTATTTATTTCAGTTATACATGACAGTAGGTTATGCTAGCAGTGCAATTTACTGAGTACATAGTCTACTCAAGTCATAGAGAGTACATAGGAAGTAGAGGCTATGCATATCATGTAGGCTTTGAAATTCATAGATGATGCTCAGGCCACAGAATCTAAGAACATCATGGATTCTGTACATTTTGTACACTAGCTAACTCATAGAAATTCTCAAGTAAAGGAGACAATTTAGGCCATAGAAATGATAGGCCACAGAGAGTACTCTATTCATGAAGGGTACCAGGTTCTAGAAGCTACCTAGATTATAGCAGCTACGCTGTTTGTATATGATGCTTAGGATATAGAAGTCAATTAGGTCATAAAATTTACATGGGCCACTCAGGCTGCTTGAGTCATAGAGGCTGCAAAGAATATGGAGGCTATGTATGTTATAATGGTACTGAAAATACAGAAGTTAATTGGGTAATTTAGGCTACGTGGACATAGAGAATACACAGAATATAGAGACATGGGTCACAGATTATATGTAGGACACATGTGAATGCACAACATTCAGGCCATTGAGGCTCTGTAGGCCATAGCGCCAAAACTGACCTTAGTGTCTATGCAGGACATAGGGGATTCACAGATCATGGAGTGTAATATAAATAAGGAGGATGTTTAGGCAATAAGGTAAGAAGGTTGTAGAAGATTTTCAGGTCATAGAAAAATGCACCTTATGGGGGCTTCTGAGACCTTAGAAACTAGGAAGGCAATAGGAACTGCACTGGTCATTCAGGCTATCCAGGTCATAGAAGTTCAACAGGTCATAGTGACCATGCAAGTCCTAAAGGTTACTTAGAATGTAATGCTTACTCATATCATAGACTGCAGGCCATAAAACTATTCTGTTCACAGGTGCTACAGAGAATATCAAAGTATCTAAAGTCTAGATACAATATAGGTCAAAGAGTTTACTCAGGACATAGAGACCACATAGGCTATAAAAGGCTATATAGGCAATACAGGCTATGGTGTTCAAAATGGCTACATTTCTTAATACTGCTCATATTTTAGAAGGTATGAAGGCAATTGAGGTTACTCGTGCCATAGGTTCTAGGAAGATAATAGTAGCTACTCAGATGAGAGGCTACACATATTGTAAAGGCTACTGAAGTCAAAGAGACTATGGATATTTTAGAGAATACTTGGGTCATTGAATTTACAGAGTTGTGCAGAAGATAGACTGCACAACTAGTGCACAACTGGTGAAGAAAGCTAGTGAGGCTATAGAGAATACTCAAGTCATAAATTTTAAAGGATCATACTAGTTAAAAGATGACAGGACAGAACACAGGACGTATACTTCACAGGAGATACTTATGCCATGTAGTTTTTACTGGTCATAGAGTATAAGCAAGTCATAGATCTAGTAAGATCTTTTAGGCTACTCAGATTATAAAGGTTACAAAGGTCAAGCAGTCTCTGCAGTTTTTAGAGTCTAACGAGGTCATGCGAACTGTTCATACCATAGAGGCTACTCAGATAAGCGTAGAGTCTGAAGTCATACAGGATACTAAAGTCCTTTAGGCTATTCAGGCTATGTAGTTACATAGGTCATATAGGATTTGCAGGCAAAGAAATTAAGCACATCTCTGAGGCTACACAGGTAACAGAGGGTATGAAGCTCCCGAGGTTTTACTGTTATAGATGCTACACATTACTATAAGTCTTCATAGGTCCTAGAGTTTCCTCAGGCTATAGAAAGTATGCAGGACATTGAGCCGACTGTGGTCATGTAGGCTAATTTGGCCCTAAAAGCTGCTCACATCATACAGTGTGCACAGGTCATATCAGCTATGCTTGTCACAGAGGTTATGGTAGTTCTAGTGATACTGAGTTCCACAAGGGTACTTGAGTCAGGGAAGGTGTGGCAGCTACCCTAGTAAGGTCATACAGGGTAGGAAAAAATCTTTACTTTTAAAATAGATGCTACATAAATTATAGAATTTACTTATACTACAGAAGCTTTGAAGGTCATAGAGGCTACACAGGTCCTAAAAATACCGTGGTTAAAATCTGTCTCCAGTCTTGAGGGACTACAAGGTAATAGAATATTCATTCCAATTCATTCCATAGAGTTTACACATACCTGAAACCATTGTAGTACAAAGAGGCTATCAGGTCGTAGAGGATATGCTGACCATAGAGGGAGGCTATGCATATTTTGCTAGATACTCAAGAAATAGAAACATTGTAGTTCACAGAGGCTACACAGGTCAGAGAATTTACCTAAGTCATGGAAGGTAAACAGGCCATAGAAACAACCCATTGAAGACACAGTGACTATGCAGTTTGTTGAGTCAACACAGATCACAGAGGCTACCAGATCATAATGGTTCCTGTTGGGGGCTATGCCATGCAGACTGTACTGGGATGGCACCTGGCAGCCAGCCAAAGTTTGCTTTGATCACATTATGCTGAGGAGGTTGATTAACATAAGCACACAGAGGTGATTTGTCATTGGCCGTATCCAAATAATTCCACACAAACAACGCGTGCACAGGTGTTCCCAAGTGCTCCTGATCGTGCCTGCTCATTTTGACATTTATCATGATTGGGCAGCTAGTTCCTTGCCTAATCTTTGCATAATTGGCGTCAGCCCTACACTTCACTTCCTGGAGGGGATATAAGCCGGCTCTCCTCGAGCACCGGGGTTCGAGGTTCGAGGCCCCAAGTTAGAGATTCAAGGTCCCAGGTTCGAGGTTCGAGTTCCCGGGTTTCCTGATTCATCAATAAACCATTCTGAATTCAAGAACCTCGCTACTATTTTTCCCCCGTGCCAAATTGAGTCCACTGGATGGCGTCAGGTTCCTAGGGTTTTGATATTACAGAAGTTATTTACACTACTCAAGCCATGAAGATTATGTACACCACATCATTTATGTGCAGCATAGGTCATGGAATTATGTAGAGCATGGATACAGTGCAGGTGATAGAGATTACTCAAACCTCAAAGTCTATACAGGTCATACAGTCAATGAAGTTCATAAAGGCTACATGGATCATAAATGCAGTGCATGACATATCTAATCATGCCATAATTTCAGGGCTCTTCATGTAAAAGAGACTACTTTGTTCATAGTCGAAGCACAGGTCAGAGAAACTATATTGATCATAGAGACTACTGAGGTTATAGGGCAATTAAAACAATAGACTACTCAGGAAAAAGAGGATATGAAGGTCATAGTGTCTACCAAGTCCATGGATATTAGTGTGGGTTATTAAGACACTCAGTCTGTAAAGGCTGTGCAGGACATCAAGGCTACTCAGGTCATTTGTCTACTCAGACCACTCAGGCTGGGGTCTTAGATATTGAAGAAGCCATAGAAATTATCTAGGCCAAAGTATTTACTAAGTTTATATAGGCTACTTATGTCATAAAGGCTGTAAATTATAGAGCTGACATGGAAGCAAAGGTTAAGCATATAGTAGAATTTATGCAGATCATATAGGTTTTTCAGGTCATTAGAGACTTCTAATGTCATTTTGGCTACTCAGGCCTTGAAGTCTACAGAAGTCACAATGCATACTATGGACATTTAGAATTCTGAGGCTGCAAAGGAGTATGGACCTGAAAATGACAATCTACTCAGACCCTGTAAATAAACACAGCATAGGATATTCTCATGTCATGAAAGATAAAAAGGTCATAGATGTTGTGCAGGTTATATGGGGTACAAAGGACAGAAAGGCTGTTCAGGTTATAGAGTCTACCCAGGTTATACAGGCTATGGTGTCCATAGAAGCTTAACAAATCATAGTCACTTCAAAGGACATTGAGGTTACTCAAGCCAATGAGAGTACTCAGGTTAGAGTGGTAAACCATGTCTCAGACTACCCAGTAATTAGGAGTCAACAAGATCATAGAGGCTACTGAAGTAACTTATGCTTCTTTGGTTATAAAGCTTATTCAAGTCAAAGGTCCTTGGTTATAGATGTTATAATTTTGTAAGGTATTAAATAATAGAAGCTTTTCATTTCACTTAGAATACCGATGCCATAAAGATTTTGCATACCATAGAGACTGTACAGTTCATAGAGTCTCCTCAGGTCAAAGAGATTACTAATATCACTTAGTATATTTAGGACAGCTAACTTAAACATGTCACAAAGGATACACTTGTGCTAGAGTATATTAAGGCCATAAATTCCTCATGGATCCTGGTGCTATTTAGGCCATGAAGTGTAGACAGAATATAGGAGTTGCTAAATTAACTTCAATTTCTCAGATTGTAGACACTATGCAGGATATAGAGCCCACTAAGAACAAAGAGTCAATATATCACATAAGGTTGACAGATCATAGAAGCTTCACTGGTCATAGGGCTGCTAAGTTCATTTAGATTTATCATGCCATTAAGTCTAAGCACCTCACAGAGTTTGACTACATCTTAGATGACACTCAGTTACTGAGGATCCATGGGTCAATAAAGATGCACAGTTTCGGGATGATACACACACCAAAGAAACCACAGGAACTACAATTGAGATAGAGGTGAAGGAGTCCCCTGACATTATGTAAGTCTTAGATGACACTCAGATTATAGGCCATATAGCCAAGGTGTACCCCTCTTCAGTGTACATTGTAAAGAATTATTCATCATAATATAGCAATTTCTGTGTGCCCCAAATTTGTAACAGCACAGTTCACATTAACCAAACTACAAAACCAGTCAAGGTATCTATCAGTGGATGAATGGAAAAGAAAATATGGTGTATTTATGCAACAAAATTTTATGTCAATAAAGAAAAATAAAATTATATTATTTGTATGTAAATGGGTGGAAATTGAGAACATTATATTATGTACAATAAGCTACACCCAGAAGGTCAAGGACCATTTTTTCTCATATGTGGAAGCTAGAGAGTAAAAGTGAAAAGAGGGTATGTATCTGTGTGAATCTCATGAAAATTAAAATTAGTTGAGTGATTTAAGAAATGCAGATGAGAGAATCATGTTGGACAAATCATAGTGTTATATTGTGTGCATTTTTGAATATGTAAAAAATACATTTATGTGCAAATATAGGCACAAACAATTGAAAAAATTAGCTTTAAAAAAGTAGAAGTCACAACATACACAGAGTTTACAATACTGACCCTGGCTACTCCATTAACACAAGGTTCTTGTTCATATAAAATATACAGGCAATAGATGATATTCCATCCATGCTAGGCAGGTCATATTGACAACACAGACAAAAATGATACATAGGCTCTAATGCCTATAATTGTCAAAAATATACGCAGATCATGTATGATGTTGTCATAGAGTCAATGAGGTCAAAGAGGCTCTATAAATATGTAGAAGGTCATAGATATATAGTGAACACAGAGTCTACACAAGTCATAGGGGAATTCAAGTGAATTTAGGCTACAAAGTCTGTAGTAGTTACTAAACTCATTTATGATACTCAAGCCAAAAGGGCTAAACAGGATATTCTATGCTGGATAAAGAGTCTCTGGCACATACACATGATAGGCAAGTCATGCAGGTTGTATAGTTTAAATTTGTCACTCAGGATGTGGAGTTTACACAGGTCACAGGGGCTATTTGTTTTTTAGAAGATAATCAGAACGTGAAGACTACAAGGGGCTTACAGAAACATATCAGGGATAAAGACTACTTACACTAGAAGACATGCTGGCCGTGGAGAATTCCTGGGTCATAGAGAATGTGCAGGACAATGAAGTTACATAGATAACACAGGAAACACAGTTTAGAGAGGCTGCTGAGGCCATAAAAGCTATGCACAATATATATGCAACTTAGCTCACAAGTAATATTCATGAAGAAAAAAAAAGCTACCCAAGTCATAAAGGCTATGCAGGTCAGGGGCTGTTAAGGTAATTTTGACTACTCTTGGAATAGAGGATATTCATCCTCCAGTGCATATTTAAGACATTAGGCTATAAGTTTGTAGAGGTTACTCATTTTTAAAGAAGCTATTCATGTCATGGCAGCTATGAAGCCATAGAAGCTAGGCTGATCATAGAGTCTATTTATATCATAGAAGGTAACAAGACACAGAGGATACTCTGACTGAACAGAATATACACATAATAAATGATATATATGTCATGGTGTATGACCAGCATAGAGGCTACAAAGGCCATAGTGACTGTGCAGTTCATAATGACTACTCAAGGCATAAATGCTTCAAAGGTCATAGAGTCTACTGAGGTCAAAAAAGGATACTGAAGCCATTTAGGATACTCATGTCATAAAAACCACACAGATCACAGAGTTAAAAGGCCAAAGAGCTCTTCCATCCATAGAAGGTATTCATGCCTGAGGCCTCAAATTCATACAGTTTACTCAGGTAATAGAGACTGCTCATGCCATACTGGTTATACATGTCATAGAGGCTACTAATGTCATTTAGGATACAAAATGTCTCAGAACACAAAGACAGTACAGAAAACATCCAACATATACTTACAATAGAGAATTTTCAGGTCATAGACACTACATAGGCCACAAATACCACTTGGGCCATAAAGCCTAGGAGGATCATAATATCTATTGTGACATAGAGTATGTGCATATCTTAGTGGATATTTAGGGTTCAGATAATAGAGGCTATAAAGTCATACCAGGTAAGCAGTCAATAGAATCCATTCAGGACCTAGAAAATAGGGAGACTATAGGGGTGCTTCAACTCCAAGAAACTATGCAGGTCATAGAGTCTATTCATACCAGAAAGGCTGCTCAAGACATGTTTATTGAGGTCATCAGGGCTCTGTAGTTCACAGAGGCCATGAAATTTGTAGAGACTATATAGGTCAGAGAGGCAACTGAGATAGAAGCCATGTAGTTATTAGTGGTAGTTCAGGTCATAGAGCTTATGCAGGTTTAGAGAGTACAGAGATAATGTTTGCTCACAGATTTGAGACTCATAGGTGCAAAGGTAATCATGACCAACTGAGATAGTAGAGGCTAATAAGTTCACTTAGACTTTTCTGGAAAATTACCTGAGGCTATGCAGGTCATACAGACTGTAAATGCCACAGAGGCTACATAGGTCATAGAGGCTATGTAAGTCATAGAGACTACACTGAGTATAGCAGCAACAAAGTTTATTTAGCTACTGTTTTTATTGTTTTTTCTGCTTAGTTATACATGACAGAAAAATACATTTTGATTTATTTTTCACAAATGGAGTACTTTTCATTTTTCTGGTTGTGCATGATGTACTCTTGCTATAAAGGCCACACAAATCACTTAGGTTACTCAGGCTTTAAAGGATATGAAAGTCAAGGGCTATGCCAGACATAGTTGAATGTAGAAGACTATGCATGTCAGATATGTACTCGGAGGTTAGAGACTATGCACTTATAGAGGCTTTGCAAGACAAACTTTTATTCAGAACATACACCCTACTGAGGCATAAAGTCTAAAGATGTGTCATAGAGACACCAGAGGTCATACAGTCTACCCAGTTCATGGAGGCTTTAGATACTACAGAATGTGTGCAACACAGAGACTAGTCAAGCCTTAGAAACTATGTAGATCTTAGAGGTTACTCAGAGTATAGAAGTTATGAAGGCAATAGAACTGAAAAATAGACTGAAGCCTATTAATACAGTGAGGTCATAGTGGATACTGTATAGATAAAGTCTATTGTTATCATTTAGACTTTTCAGGCCATAAAGACTATATAATTGTTATAGTCCATGCAGGCCATTGAGTTGTATATGTTGTGGTGGTTACACTGTTCATAGGAACTGCTCAACTTATTGAGGGGACTTGGATCAAAGAAATGCTGGCATTATGGGTTACTCAAGTCATACATACTATATGAAATACTGAAGCCATGGAGGCTTTGTTCATTATAAAGTTGACACAGGTCATAGAGGCTAAGGCCACTGAGGCTAGAGGATCAACTAGGGAGCAGACTTCTTTACCCTGGTCTGGACAGGCATGTGGATCATTATGGAGAGCAGATGTCTGTCCTGCCTGAGTCCATTTGATTTTCACAGTGCCCCAGCTCTGGAGGATGGGACTGGGGTCCCAGCTCACTCCTGACTACCACATGTGTGTCCACAAGGTGTGATCAGATGATAAACACTTCTGGAGTTCAACTGGATTCCACAGACTGTGAGGGGACCTGAGCCATGGACACAGGACCACGGACTCAGGTCCTTAGGGGATGCCACTCTGCCTCATTCCATCCACCTCAGGAGCCCAGAGGAAACAGGCAGCTTGCCTGCTTCTGATCATGGTGGCTGTCAGTGAACTCTCCCAGCCTCTCCAGGGACCCCTGCCCCAGTTGGGGGCTCTGGAAATAAATTGCAGAACACTGCTCTTTCTCTGTGTGACCTTGGGCAACTCTATATTTCTGGTATCTGCCATGACTCTCAAGGTTGACTGGGGTCTCAGCTGCCTTGTGCTTGGTGTCAGAGGGTTGGGAGGAAGTCCCCACCTGGACGGCTGAAGTGTCTTTTTTCTTTGTCTTCAGGGTCCTTCCTTGATGTAACAATGTCTAGACAGGAGTACTTGGACATGTGTGCAGTCACCTCACAATGTACCCCATGGATTTAGACACTACCCTAGGCCATGTAGCTGGAAGAGGTGGGTGGGCTGGTGCAACCCAGGTCCTCAACTATCCCAATACAGGGGGCAGAGCTCTTTCCCCTGACTGGTGAGTGGACATAGATATATCCTGGAACACATGGCCTCCACAATGGAAGAGAAAACAGGGTTGGGGCAGCCTCACTGGACTGCTGAGAATAAGTGTCCCTTTAAGGTTTTCATTTTCAACCATCCCTGTGTGGCCTGTCCAGTTTCTAGTCCTGTCAGTCAAATAAATATTCCAGTTGCAGAGTGTGGCAATTTGGTCTTTCTTTCCAACTACCAGGATTCCCCATTGGAGTAAGGGTTCCATTTCAATGGAATGTAAACTGAGGATTTGGGGGAATGGACTAGCCAGGTCCCACCCAGGGTGAGTTCTGCCCTCCACTCAGTGGAGTGAATCCTCCAGTCTCTGACAAGACAGACTTCCTCAGTGTTGTGTGCTTCACCACCTTCCTGGAACTCAACTGCAATACAAACTCTGGTGAACTAAGCAACAATCAATCCTGACACATGCTGATAGATTGGTGAATATTTTGGAAGCAGCCTGGGTGCAACCCACTTGATGAAACCTTGACATTGATCAGTAACCAGTCTCAGTGGTGACAGGATGCACAGAGCAGCTCCCAGAACCACCCCAACTCCTTGAGTCCTCCCAATATCACAGGAGGAGGACTATCTCCATTGCCTTCCCTGACAGGGAGCTCTAGCCACCTTGTTATGTTCATGTGCCAATGGGAAAGGCCAGGGGTCAGCCAATAGGAGCAGTATACTCCTGTAAATGATCAGGACAAGAGAGGGTCTTGGCACACTGACCAGTCCACAAGTTATGCTTGTTTTCTGTGTTGTGACTAAACTTCACCCCAGGTCACCTAAACATTACAGCGGGAAGCTTACAATTGTGCAAATAGAAAAATGCCCCAAAGACATCTTGGTTCTGAAACTGTGGACCTGTGGTACATCATCTGGCCCCTCAAGGGAACTTTGCAGATGGAATGAAGCTAAGATTCTGATTGTGGGGAGGTGACCCAGGAGCCCCAGGGAATCTGATGTTACCCCAGCTTCTTAGCAGATGGAAGCAAGAGGCTAGGGGTCAGAGACAGACCAGATAGCTGCTGTTATTGCTCCAAAAGGGTCCTTTACACACTTGTGTCTTCAGGCCTGTGAGGACAGGAAGTCCATACCAGCCCAACAAGCCTGTGTCTCCCTCTCCCTTCATTGGCTTGGTCCCAAAATTCCTCCCACCCTGAATCACACCTGCACTTTCTGCTGCTGGATCTGCTCAGAGCAGCTCTGGTGTGGCAGGACTACTCCTGTTTTGGTCTCAGTGCCTTTATCCCCTTCTACATTGCAGATGCATGCCCTCAGACATGCTGGTACAGAGTCTCTTGGCCACTCAGGGCACATGGTCTACCACTTGTTCTGTGTGTTTGAAGTTCTGGTTCCTTGGTTATAATGAGGAGATGAAAATCCAGATCCATCTGGTCGGGTTCTAACCAGCTCTGCCACTTACTACCTGAGTAA
This sequence comes from Sciurus vulgaris, assembly GCF_902686455.1. Classification (NCBI taxonomy): domain Eukaryota; kingdom Metazoa; phylum Chordata; class Mammalia; order Rodentia; family Sciuridae; genus Sciurus; species Sciurus vulgaris. The sequence continues at coordinate 8,406,801 of NC_136474.1, read as the reverse complement.
ACTTGGGTTGCTTATTGAACTTCCCTGGGCCTCAATGACCTTGTGTGTAAATGGGGTGTCTTGAAATAACCTAATTCCTAGGGCTTGGGGGAGTATGTCTGATGCACACAAAACCTCTTAAACTGTCTCTGTTCCCTGGTGCACACTACACAGTATCTACAGTTCCAGAAACACAACATTACCATTCCCCAATTTCTGAAGGTCTGCTGCTGACTGACAATCTGGGTATGGGTGTGAGGGTCTTTCTCAACCCCTGATATCCATGCTTCATAGGCCATTTGCTCTGATGTGACCCTGGCACTTGGTTGGCAGCACTTTGATGACCACAGGCTCTGAGCTGGTCTCATGAGCCTTCAGAACTTGTACAGCCCTCTCCTGGGAGGGGTGCCTGCAGCATGCTGTAACACAGCTAACCACTCTGTGTGTCCAGCCATATCTGAGGGTTCAAGGAGCAACCTCTTCAAGGATACACCTCATGGCCCTGAACCTGCACCAGACCCCACCTTCTTCCTAATGCATCTTCACAGGAGCATAATCTGGTGACTGGCCTTTAACAGGTGGCCTTGGGCACTCTGTCCTGGAAGCAGTCCTACTGGGCTTCACTCCTGTTGCTGCCTGAGGCACATTAGTGTTCAGAAAATCACTAGTTTTCACCAGGGCCTGAGTAATCAGCACCCTGTCTGCAAGGAAGGCCCAGCACCATGTCTGGTGCTTGGTCTTCTTCCTGGGACAAAGCCTGACACCACATACTCAGAGGGGTGAATCTTGTGGGCAGGACAGGGGCCTCTGAGAGTTGGCCAGGTTTCTGACTCCCCTGCTGTCCTTGCCATGACCGAGCTGCCCCTGGGCAGAAGCCCTGCTCTCTGGGCTATAGCCCACCCTATCACCTAAATGGGGCTGAGACTTTCCTCTGGGCAGTGTCAGGATCCTGGCCCTTAGCCATGGAACCCTCCCTGCAAAGTCCACAGGAAGACAGCAGTGCATGGAGACAGTAGGAAAGAATGCAAAGGAGGATAAAGATTAGGTGGGCAGCTGTTGGGGTGTCAATGGTTGTGTCACAACCCCTGTCTCTTATTCAAACTCCATGGCAATCCTAGGATGTATGTGTTCTGGGGCTGCCCAGTGGACACCAATAATAAACATCAAGAAAGAAGACATTCCTCACATTAGAGATCACCTGGCTCAGGAGGCCAAAGAAGGGACACTCTAACCCTGTTCATGAACAGGTTTCCTGTTCAGGAACATTTACTTGAATAGATTTTACCCTGGACACTGTGGTTGAAGCCACTAGGATGGACAGCACCCTAGGATGCCCTTCTGGAACCTGGACCAGTGCTACCCTCTATCTCATCTGGGTAGCCTTCATGGTGGAACAAGAGAGGGAGGGTGTGGAGAGCAGCCCCTGGTCTGTGCAGTGTCTCTGTCAGAGTCACTGGCCAGCTGTGAACACCCTGGCTTCCTACTCCAGCTTTCTCTCCTGTACATGGACTTTGGAGGCTGCAACGTCAGAATCCAAACACTACAAACATGGCCACTGAGTGCACAGCATGGTCCTCAACCCTGTGCCTTCCCAGTGCCACAGGAACAAGTTTCTGTGGTCCCAGATCTTGGAGTGAGTTGTGGGTGGCATTTTTGAATTGCCACAGAGAGGGCAGGGTGTTTCCACCTGTGCTCCACTGCATACAGGAATTAAGGTACCACCTGAGCACTGACCCTACCAGCCCACTGGACACTGAAATTCTGTGGAGGAGACTCTGACCCTGACTTATATGTCAGGCTCAGAGCTCCCTTATCTGCCCCACACTGTCCTCTGCACACAGGCACAGGGGTAATGTCATTGTCAGAACTACCGCTGAACACGATAGGGCAGGGTGGCAACAGCATTGGGTGATCCCAAAGACCTGGCACTGCAAGTCTCAGTCACCTAGAATTGAGGGACAAAACACACAGAACTTACTATGTGCACACACACACCCCCTTACACATCACACATCACATAGCACACACTACATGCATACATACCTGCTTACACATCACACAACACATACAACTCATCTCAGCAGATAGATGTACACACAACTCCTTACACATCCCACAAGAGATGCAACACAACACAGCACAAACTACATGCACACACAACTTCTTATATATCACACAACACACAACTCAACACAGCATACAGCACAGGCAAACACAACTTTTTACACATCACCCAACACACACGAGGCAACACAGCACTCACCACATGCACATACATCTCCTTACATATCACACATTACACGAAATGCAACACAGCACATGTACACACACTCTTCACATTACAAAACACACATGATACCACACAGCACACACTACATGTAAACAACCTCCTTACACATCACACTACGCAACCAGTATACAACAAACAGCGCATATCATGTGCACACTCGCCTTCTTACACATCACAACACACACAATGAAACACACAGTACATACCCAGTGTGTACACAACTCCTTACATATCACAGAACACACAAAATGCAACACAACACACACCAAATGCACACACAAGTCCTTACACCTCACAGAACATATAAAATAAAACATGACAACCACATGCACACACCTCCTTTACACATCACAAAACAACTACAACATGACACAGCACATACCTCAGCACACAAATTCTCTTACACCTCACACAACTCAAACAATGCAACACATCACACACACCAAAAATTCACTAAGCTTCTTCACTTTAAAAACACACAGGATGCAACAGAGCACACACCACATATAAACAACATCCTTTCATATCACATGGCATAACCACTACACAAAAAGCAGCATACATCACACGAATACACACCTGCTTACAGATCAAAAAACATACACAATGGCATGGTATTGGCACCAAAACAGACAGGTAGGTCAATGCTACAGAATCGAGGACATGGACACAAATCCAAAAAAATACAATTTTCTAATACTAGACAAAGGTGCCAAATATATGCAATCGAGAAAAGATAGCCTCTTCAACAAATAATGCTGGGAAAACTGGAAATCCATATGCAACAGAATGAAACTAAATCCCTATCTCTCACTCAACTCACAATGGATCAAGGACCTTGAAATCAGACAAGAGACCCTTCATCTTATAGAAGAAAAAGTAGGTCCAAATCTTCACCTACTTGGCTTAGGATCAGACTTCCTTAACAGGACTCCCATAGCACAAAAAATAAAAGCAAGAATCAATAACTGGGATAGATTCATACTAAAAAGTTTTCTCTCAGCGAAGGAAACTATAAGCAATGAGAAGAGAGAGCCTACAGAGTGGGAGAAAATCTTTGCCACTCATACTTCAGATAGAGCACTAATTTCCGGAATATATAAAGAACTCAAAAATCTCTACACCAAGAATACAAATAACCCAATCAACAAATGGGCTAAGGATATGAACAGACACTTCACAGAAGAATATCTACAAGCAACCAACAAACATATGAAGCAATGTTCACCATCTTTAGTAATAAGAGAAATGCAAATCAAAACTACACTATGATTCCATCTCACCCCAATTAGAATGGTGATTATCAAGAATACTAGCAACAATAGGTGTTGGAGAGTATGTGGGGGAAAATGTACACTCATACATTGCTGGTAGGGCTGAAAATTAGTGCAGCTACTCTGGAAAGCAGTGTGGAGATTCCTTAGAAAACTTGGAATGGACCTACCATTTGACCCAGCTATCCCACTCCTTTGCCTATACCCAAAGGAATTAAAATCAGCATACTACAGAGATATAGCCACATCAATGTTCATAGCTGCTCAATTCACAATCACCAGACTGTGGAACAAACCTAGATGCCCTTCAATCGATGAATGGAAAAAGAAACTGTGGTATATATATACAATGGAATATTACTCACCTATAAAGAATAATAAAATTATGGCATTTGCAGGCAAATGGATGAGATTGGAGAATATCATTCTAAGTGAGATAAGCCAATCTCAAAAATCCAAAAGACGAATGATCTCACTGGTAAGTGGATGAGGACACATAATGGGGGGTGGGAGGGAGGCAAGAATGGAGGAAGGAGGGACTGTATAGAGGGAAAAGAGAGGTGGGAGGTGTGGGGGAAAGGAAAATAAATAACAGAATGAATCAAACATCATTACTCTATGTAAATGTATGAATATGCAAATGGTATGCTGTTACTCCATGTACAAACAGAAACAACATGTATCCCATTTATTTACAATAAAAATAAATCAAAAAAATAAATTAAAAAATACGATGAATCCTAAAGGAAGTTCACATGTACCTTTGTTGTGTCCTGTCTTCCTGATCAATGCAATAAATCAAGAAAAAATATAAAAATAAAAATACACAGACCCCTCCCCCCGCTGGAGCAGTGAACGCGGACAACTGGGAGCGCCGTAAAGGAGGCCGCTTGGCACAGCGCTGGGACTCAGAGCAACCACTGGGGCTCCGGCGGCTGCCCAGGGGAGGAGTGGCGAGGAGAGCCCAGGGGAGGTGTGGACTCAGAACACCGGGGCCTGCCCTGAGGACGAGGAGGAGGAACGTGGCCAGTTGGATTTGGAGTGACTGCACCAGAGCTACAGGCGGTTGCCGGAGGAGAAGCTGTGCGGCGAGCTGTTTGGACTCTAAGTGACCGCTTCTGAACACCGAGGCCTGCCCTGAGGACGAGGAGGAGGAAGAGGAGCGCGGCCGCTTGGATTCAGGGTGATTACACCAGAGCTACAGGCGGTTGCCAGAGGAGGGGCTGCGAGGCGAGCTGTTTGAACTCAGACCACTTCTGAACCCCGGGGCCTGCCCGGAGGAGTAGGAGGAGGAGGAGGAGGAGTGCGGTGGGTCGTTTGGACTTGCAGTGACTGCATTAGCGCTAAAGGCGGCTGCTCAGAAGAGAAGGCGAGTGGTGAGTTGTTTGGACTTAAAGTGACAGCGCCTGAACACAGGAGGGCTGCCTGGAGGATAAGCATGGTGGGTGGCTTGGTCTTGAGTGGCTTCACCAGAGCTCCGGGCAGTTGCCCAGAGGACCCATGCAGCGGGTCACGTGGATTCAGAGCCACTCAGAGCGACCGCTCCTGAACACCCGGGGGGTTATCTGGAGAAGGAGGAGGAAAGGAGAGGGTCACTTCAACTTGGAGTGAGTGATTGCCCAGGGCTACGGTTGGTTGGTGGGAGGAGGAGGCACAAAGTAAGTTTCTTGGACTCCTAGTGACCACACCAGAATACTGGGGGGCTGTCTGGAGGAAGAGGCCTGTGGCGGGTCTCTGGGACTCAGAGCAATTGTTCGGGGCCCCAGGTGGCTGCTCAGAGGAGGGGCCACATAGCCAGGTGATTAGGTGCAGAGCAGGGTCCCAGGATCTAGGAGGCTTCTGGGTGGAAGAGCCGCACAGAGACAGGCTTAGGGTGGAGCGAAGGTTCCAGGCCTGCGGGCAGATTCTCTGAGGAGGGGCAGCATAAGGAGATTCATCTGCGAAGGGTGAGGCTCCCAGGCCCAGGAGGCAGGGCCGGGCCCCTGGGAACTTTGCAGAGGAAGGCAGCCCAGCCCAGGTGGTAGCTGTAAATTGAGGGGAACCTCTAGGAGGGAACTGACCAGCGAGATCTCCCCACCGGGTGAGTCTTCCCTGCTGGGTGAGGTTTCCCCACAAGGACGGTAAAACCAGAGACTCAGGCCCAAACAGGCCTTGCCTCAGCCTGCAGCCTAGGTCCCCTTTGGATGACCACTGGTCAACAAGTGGAGGCACCTCTGCCCACTAGCAGGGATTATACCCCACCTGAAGGACACCACTCCTAGAGAGGCAGCTTCCTTGTGGAGCACTGCATAATCAACTTCCTCCAAGACTTCAGCCTACTGAAGGCTAAGGGGGGATATATATAGAAATCTTCAGGGACATTGTAAGTCAATAGAGGAAATCTGCAATATCTCAGCGGTCCTCTGATACCTGAACAATATGAGAAAACAAGGAAAGAAAATGCTGCAAACAAATCTAGATGTTACATCAATAAAACCCAATGACAGCATGGCAGAAGAAATGACAGAAAAGGAGTTCAGAATGTACATAATTAAAATGAACAGAGAAGCAAACGATGAGATGAAAGAGCAAATGCAAGCATTGAATGATCGCACCAATCGACAGTTAAAAGAGCAAATACAGGAAGCAAAAGATCATTTCAATAAAGAGTTAGAGATATTGAAAAAAAACCAAACAGAAATCCTTGACATGAAGGAAACAATAAACCAAATTAAGAACTCCATAGAAAGCATATCCAATAGGATAGAACACCTGGAAGACAGAACCTCAGACATTGAAGACAAAATATTTAACCTTGAAAACAAAGTTGAACAAACAGAGAAGATGGTAAGAAATCATGAACAGAATCTACAAGAACTATGGGATATCATGAAAAGGCCAAATTTAAGAATTATCGGAATTGAGGAAGGTCTAGAGAAACAAGCCAAAGGAATGAACAATTTATTCAATGAAATAATATCAGAAAATTTCCCAAATCTGAAGAATGAAATGGAAAATCAAGTTCAAGAGGCTTATAGGACTCCAAATACACAAAATTACAACAGACCCACACCAAGGCACATTATAATGAAAATACCGAACATACAAAATAAAGACAGAATTTTAAAGGCTGTGAGAGAAAAGAACCAAATTACATTCAGGGGGAAACCAATACGGATATCAGCAGATTTTTCAATCCAGACCCTAAAAGCTAGAAGGGCCTGGAACAACATTTTTCAAGCCCTGAAAGAAAATGGATGCCAACCAAGAATCTTATACCCAGCAAAACTTACCTTCAAATTTGACGATGAAATAAAATCCTTCCATGATAAACAAAAGCTAAAAGAATTTACAAAAAGAAAGCCAGCATTACAGAACATTCTCAGCAAAATATTCCATGAGGAAGAGATGAAAAACAAAGAAGCAAATCAGCAAAGGGAGGAATTATCCTAAAGGAATTGTCGTATAAAGGAGGAAACAAGTTGTGTCAAACAAATAAATAAACAAAATTTAAAAAATGAACCAAATGACCGGGAAACCAAATCATTTCTCTATAATAACCCTGAATGTTAATGGCCTGAATTCATCAATCAAAAGACATAGACTGGCAGACTGGATTAAAAAGAAAGATCCAACAATATGTTGCCTGCAAGAGACTCACCTCATAGAAAAAGATACACATCGACTAAAGGTGAAAGGATGGGGAAAAACATACCATGCACATGGACTCAGCAAAAAAGCTGGAGTATCCATCCTCATTTCTGATAATGTGGACTTCAAGCCAAAGTTAGTCAGAAGGGATAAAGAAGGACATTTCATACTTCTTAAGGGAAGCATAAATCAGCAAGATATAACAATCATAAACATCTGTGCCCCAAACAGTGGCTCATCCATGTATGTCAAACAAATCCTTCTCAATTTCAGAAACCAAATAGACCATAACACAATAATACTAGGTGATTTTAACACGCCTCTTTCACCACTGGACAGATCTTCCAGACAAAAACTGAACAAAGAAACCATGGATCTCAATAACACAATCAATAATTTAGACTTAAGAGACATTTATAGAATATACCATCCAACCAAGGGCGAATACACTTTCTTCTCAGCAGCACATGGATCCTTCTCTAAAATAGACCATGTATTATGCCACAAAGCTAATGTTAGCAAATACAAGAAGATAGAGACACTAGCATGTATTCCATCAGATCATAATGGATTGAAGTTAGAAATAAATGAAAGAGTAAAACACAGAAACTATTCCAACACCTGGAGATTAAACAATATGCTATTATATGATGAATGGATAACAGAAGATATTAGGAAGGAAATTAAAAAATTCTTAGAGGTAAATGAGAACAAAGAAACATCATATCAAAATCTCTGGGACACTATGAAAGCAGTACTTAAAGGGAAATTTATTTCATGGAGCACATTTAATAAAACAAGTAAAACTCAACAAATAAACGACCTAACACTACAGCTCAAAGCCCTAGAAAAAGAAGAACAGAACAGCACCAAAAGTAGTAGAAGACAGGAAATAGTTAAACTCAGAGCTGAAATCAATGAAATTGAAACAAAAGAAACAATACAAAAAATTGACAAAATAAATAGTTGGTTCTTCAAAAAAATAAACAAAATTGATAAACCTTTAGCCACACTAACAAAGAGAAGACGAGAGAAAACCCAAATCACTAAAATTCGGAATGAACAAGGGAATATCACAACAGACAGGATTGAAATACAAAACATAATTAGAAGCTATTTTGAAAATCTATACTCCAACAAAATAGAAAATTTCGAAGACATCAACAGGTTTCTAGAGACATATGAATTGCCTAAACTGAACGAGGAGGACATAAACAATTTAAATAAACCAATTTCAAGTACTGAAATAGAAGAAGTCATCAAAAACCTATCAACAAAGAAAAGTCCAGGACCAGATGGGTTCTCAGCCGAGTTCTACAAAACCTTTAAAGAAGAGCTCATTCCAATATTTCTCAAAGTATTCCATAAAATAGAAGAGGAGGGAGCCCTCCCAAACTCATTCTATGAAGCCAATATCACACTGATACCTAAACCAGACAGAGACTCATCAAGGAAAGAAAATTTCAGACCAATATCCTTAATGAACATCGACGCAAAAATTCTCAACAAAATTTTAGCAAATCGCATACAAAAACATATTAAAAAATAGTGCACCATGATCAAGTGGGTTTCATCCCAGAAATGCAAGGTTGGTTCAACATCAGGAAATCAATAAACGTAATTCACCATATTAATAGACTTAAAGTCAAGAATCACATGATTATTTCAATAGGTGCAGAAAAAGCATATGATAAAATACAGCACCCCTTCATGCTCAAAACACTAGAAAAAATAGGGATAGTAGGAACATTCCTTAACATTGTAAAGGCCATTTATGCTAAGCCCATGGCTAATATCATTCTAAATGGTGAAAAACTGAAAGCATTCCCCCTAAAAACTGGAACAAGGCAGGGATGCCTTCTTTCACCACTTCTATTCAACATCATTCTTGAGACTCTGGCCAGAGCAATTAGACAAACCAAAGAAATTAAAGGGATACGAATTGGAAAAGAAGAACTCAAACTATCCCTGTTCGCTGATGACATGATTATATATTTAGAGGAACCTGGAAATTCCACCAGAAAACTCTTAGAACTCATAAGTGAATTCAGTAAAGTAGCAGGTTACAAGATCAATGCCCATAAATCCAACGCATTTTTATACATAAGTGATGAATCTTCAGAAAGAGAAATTAGGAAAACTACCCCATTCACAATAGCCTCGAAAAAAATAAAATACTTGGGAATCAATCTCACAAAAGAGGTGAAAGACCTCTACAATGAGAACTATACAACACTAAAGAAAGAAATTAAAGAACACCTTAGAAGATGGAAAGATCTTCCATGTTCTTGGATAGGAAGAATTAATATTGTCAAAATGGCCATACTACCTAAAGTGCTATACAAATTCAATGCAATTCCAATTAAAATCCCAATGATGTACCTTACAGAAATAGAGCAAGCAATTATGAGATTCATCTGGAAGAATAAGAAACCCAGAATAGCTAAAGCAATCCTTAGCAGTAAGAGTGAAACAGGGGGTATTCAATACCAGATCTTCAACTCTACTACAAAGCAATAGTAACAAAAATGGCATGGTATTGGTATCAAAATAGAAAGGTAGATCAATGGTACAGAATAGAGGACACGGACACAAACCCAAATAAATACAATTTTCTCATACTAGACAAAGGGGCCAAAAATATGCAATGGAGAAAAGATAGCCTCTTCAACAAATGGTGCTGGGAGAATTGGAAATCCATATGCAACAGAATGAAACTAAACCCATATCTCTCAACATGCACGAAACTAAACTCAAAATGGATTAAGGACCTTGGAATCAGACCAGAGACCCTGCAGATTATAGAAGAAAAAGTAGGTCCAAATCTTCACCTTGTTGGTCTAGGATCAGACTTCCTTAACAGGACTCCCATAGCACAAGAAATAAAAGCTAGAATCAACTACTGGGATAGATTCAAACTAAAAAGCTTTCTCTCAGCAAAGGAAACTATCAGCAATGCGAAGGAAGAGCCTACAGAGTGGGAGAATATCTTTGCCAATCATACTTCAGATAGAGCACTAATCTCCAAAATCTATAAAGAACTCAAAAAACTCTACTCCAAGAATTCAAATAATCCAGTTGATAAATGGGCTAAGGAAATGAATAGACACTTCACAGAAGAAGATCTACAAGCAATCAACAAACATATGGAAAAATGCTCAACATCTCTAGTAATAAGAAAAATGCAAATCAAAACCACCCTAAGATTCCATCTCACCACAATTAGAATGGCAATTATCAAGAATACGAGCAACAACAGGTGTTGGCAAGGATGTGGGGAGAAAGGTACACTCATACATTGCTGGTGGGGCTGCAAATTAGTGCAGCCACTCTGGAAAGCAGTGTGGAGATTCCTTAGAAAACTTGGATTAGACCCTCCATTTGACCCAGCTATCCCACTCCTTGGCCTATACCCAAAGGACTTAAAATCAGTATACTACAGAGATACAGCAACATCAATGTTCATAGCTGCTCAATTCACAGTAGCCAGACTGTGGAACCAACCTAGATGCCCTTCAATTGATGAGTGGATAAAGAAACTGTGGTATATATATACAATGGAATATTACTCAGCCATAAAGAATGATAAAATTATGGCATTTGCAGGCAAATGGATGAAATTGGAGAATATCATGCTAAGTGAGATAAGCCAATCTCAAAAAGCCAGAGGGCGAATGATATCGTTAATAAATGGAGGGGAGGGAAGGGTTCGTGTTAGGGTTAGAATTAGGGTTAGGGAGGGGGGCAATTATGGAGGAAGGAAGTACTGTATAGAGGGTAAAGAGGGGTGGGAGGGGTGGGGGGAAGGGAAAAATAACAGAATGAATCAAACAACATTACTCTATGTAAATTTATGATTACACAAATGGTATGCCTTTACGCCATGTACAGAGAAACAACATGTATCCCATTTGTTTACAATAAAAAAATAAAAAAAATACACAATGAAATACATAGCACATAAAACGAATAAACACACCTGTTCATGCATCACACAGAACACTTCCAATGTGACACACAGCATACATGATGTGCACACACACCCCCTTACCCTTTGAACAATATATTATATGCAAGCCCAGCACACACCACATGTAAAAAAACCGTCTTACACATCACATAACACACATAATGCAATACAGCACACAGAATGTGCACACAAACCTTCTTGCACATCACACAACATGCATCAAATCACACAGCACACACCAAGTGCACACACATCCCTTATACACCACACAACAAAGACCTGAAAAGAGCACCCACCACATGCACACACACTTCCTTACATATCACACAATGTACTCACAACACAACACTCTGCACTCACAACGTGCAGACACACCTCCTTACACATCATACACAGACATACAATGCAGTAAAACTGCCACACAGGAACACAACATACACACAAATGACACACAAATTGTATAGCACCCACTGTCCACAACACAGCAAGCACAACACATGTACATCCATTCACACACTATACACACATATCACGTACACACACTTCACTACACACCCACAATATTCTCTGACTTTACTGGAGATTATCATGACTCATCACATGGTCAGTGTTGGAAAAGTTGTGTGAAATGTGACTTCTGTCTTCCACTGCAGATAAGGTTTTTCTGCTGTGGGGAGGCCTTGGGTCACCTTGAACTCTAGAGAAGGGGCTCAGCTCCCCTGGGACTCCCCACCTGGCCTTACTGAAACCCTCCCTGACAGTGGCCATGGGTGATAAACTGAGGGCCCCAGGGCCGAGCCCAGGTGATGCCACTCACTCCAGACACACTTCAGTGCCTACAGAAAAACAGCCATGTCCCATGACTCAGCATCACCACAACCTAGAGCTGTGGGGTCCAATAATCCCTCACCCACACCAACTGTGCATCTGCTGGCCAGGTCCTTGGAATTCCCACCCAAGGACTCTGCCCCAAGTCCTTCCATTTCTCCCCTGGGTTGAGCTCCTGATGTGGCCTCCCAAAATGCAGAACTGGTGATGGGAGAATAAGCAAGGGGTAGGCCTCCAGGCTCACAGTCCCTTCCCTCCAGACTCTCTCACCAACCCTGACTGTGTCTAGTGATCTACCCTGAAGGCCAGGAGAAGCTTGGTTTGGGCTGGGAAAGTGGAAGCTCCAGGTTGTTAGCAGGAATTGCTGTGGGGCACAGGGAGAAGGGGAACCCAGGAGAAAACTAAGGAGACAGTGGCAGCTGGTACACCCCTGTACCAGGCTGCTGATGACCATTGGCTGTGAACAGGAGATGAGCAGTTCCTCAATGAGGGAATGAGGGTCGGCAGGTTGGGGACCCATTGGAGTCCCCTCAGGGAAGTGGGCACTGGGGAGGATCTTTTGTCTTCCTGGGGCCAAAGAATCTGGAGTCTTTACTGACAGGAGTAGTGCCTTGACAGTATCAGAAATTAGATAAAAATAAATTTAATCACAATTTAGCTAAAGCAAGGAAAGAACTGTCCTACCAACACCATCTACAACAGCACAGCCATACACAGGACCATTAGCAGGAGACAAGGAGGTAGACACCCAGGGCCTTGTAAGAAACATGTCAGTGACCCCAGCACTGCCTTCCTTCCTGGGCCAGTCTGTAGTCATCCCAAACTTTTCTCCTGGGCATGGGATGGTTGCTTGCAGGGAGTTGGAACCTTGGCAGCAAATGTCAGGCAGGGACAAAAAGGCAATTTGGAGTTTCTTTAAAATTCTTTCATTTTAACTGTACCTTGTCACCACATTCCCTCTAGTCCATCCTGCAGTCTTGAGGGGTGTGGCTCTCCCTGGCATCTGGCCCTTTAAGTGGGTGGGGTTGGTATGGAGATCCCCTCAAGCACACACAGAATTTGGGACTGAGAAGTGCCAGCAGGGAGAGCTGCCTAGAGTTTCCCATAGGAAACAATGGGAGAACCTGCTTGGGAGCCTTGGTAGCACCTGGTTTGGTAGTGTTGGCACCTAGATAGCCTCACTCTCAAAATTCCTCCCTCCTGAGCAATGGTTTTCAAATACATTGCTTATTGTCCACCAAATAATCTGGGCCCATTTTGCCTGGATGGACATGTCATGTCCTTTGGTCTAAATGTGTCCCTGCTCAAAGAGGAAGTGAAAGACTGCAGGAGTAAGTAGAAAAGATGCTTTTAGACAAAGTGAGCACCAAAACAGGCTCAGAGAGAACCTGTTACTCAACAGATCACAACCTGGAATTCTGAAGCATGTGCTTGGGGTATGCACAGTGGTACAGCAAGTGGGCTTTCAATGGAGAGTGGTCCTGGTCAGCACCTGCCCTTTCACCGATTACAGACCCCAGGTACACTGGCTGCAGTCCCTGTCTTGTCCAAGTGCCCAGGACCCCCTTTAACTTCATGGGGCTGCCCTTCTCCCAGAACTCTGTGGGTGTCCAGCATGAAGGTCCCTGTGATGCCTCTGAGGACTTTGGACCCACAGCAATTTCTCAGACGTATCTACTATCTCACTCCCTATCCTTCCCAACCTGTGTGTATCCAGAGATTTGCTATCTGAGCCCCTCCCTCTCCTCTTCCTCCCTGGGTATATACAGCTGGGCACAGTCCCAAAACCAGACACTTTCTCTAAAGGTGGAGCTGAGAGTTCCCACCTCTTCTATTTCTCATCCACCCCTTCAATTATGTGACTCCTGCATTTCTAGCTGGAATTATCTCTGTGATGGTGTCAGGCTCCCAGGTGGCCCACCTGAGTTCAATGAGGCATCGGCATAGTGACCAGGTGACCCTGGCTACTACTTCACACTGAGGGCCATTGGAAAGCATTACAAAACAGCAACCATTTCCAAGAAAACCTTGGGGAAGGTGGAGAAGATAAGGCAGAAAGTACCAATATCCTGCATGCAGCCCACCCAAGACAAGCACCGTGAGCCATGGGGCATCTCTGTGGCTTGCAACAAGAGAGATAGAGGTCAAAGAATGCAGCAATGCATCACATATTCCACTGTCAATGCTAAACAGAAAGGCATATGACTGATGCTCAACTCCACCTACAACCAGCCTGGACAAGGACTTGGACTCACTAACTTGGCAGTGCTGAGCCAGGTCATTTTCAGGGAGGTCGAGGTACTTCTGCCATCTGGGTTTACCAAAAGAATTCACACTGCTTTGAATCTGGAGGGAGGCATATATTTCTATTGAACTTTCATTACAACCATTTCCTTCCTGCCAGGGCAAAAGTACCTGAAGTCAGTGTCATTCCTCAAACCATCAGGGTCAAATCTTTTTCTCCAGGTATTGTCTCCATCATTCCGTCTATTTCACCTATGGGCTGGACAAACTGTCTCAGACCTGGGCAGGAGCAAAATCTATAGCCACATTCCTATCCAAAGACAAAAATGGCCCAATCTCTCACTGTCTTTGAAAGACTCAGAAGATCCAGAACCTGGTAGAAGTGCACTGCACAAGAGACCTCAGACCTCACCATGAAGTGTCATTAGTCTTTCCCTGAGTGTGGCCACTGGGTTGCAACATCCACAGAGCATTTTGCAGTGGTCATGTCTGGAATGCCAGCTACCAGGAGTCTGAGGATCCCATTTTTGAGGACTGTCTGGACCCTATTTTTATATTTTAAAAAAAGCTGTTTGAGAACCCCTGGGATTGACACAGAGTACCTAAAATCAACAAATTCATTTATGTTCTTAAACATCAGTACATCAATATGCCAAGAGCCACCATCAGGGTCCAGAATAATGCCAGGCCTCCTGTTGGGGAGGTGAATCCCCAGAAACACCAGCCTCACCCAGCCTCACAACCTGGACATGCCCCTGACACATCTGTAACCTGAGTTCTGCTGGTTGCTTCTAGTTGGGGTTGCTCTGGTCCTTATCAAGGAGTTCACCTCAATTGTCAAGAATGGGCTCAGCCCTAGATGAGGTCTGCAACTGACCTGTGGTGTTCTGTCCCCTCTCCTCTGTATATACAGGCTTATCTGTGCTCCTGGAGTTAAAGCTAGGAACATCCATGTCTCTGAATTAGCCCACCACCCCATGGGGCTTCCTCTGGGACAATGGTTTGGCAGACCATGCCTGTCATCTCACTGGAATACCCAGGCAGAACAATCTTGCAAGCCATAGGACAGGCCCTGGCCACTCATTGACTGACTCCTGTCTGCATCTTCCCCTAGAGGGTGCTGTCTATACCAGGCAGATTGTGACCCCCTGAGAGACTCAAATGGGTTCTGGTACCTGGTCTGCACCATTTTGCTTGGGTACCACTGACCAATGGATATCAACCACCTGAGCTTCCTCTGCCATTTGGAAACTGAGATGATCAATGTTCCCTCACAGACTTGAGGCAGATGCTACGTGACCCCAGGTGTGTGGAACATCCTGAACTATTCAGGTCAGAACAAGTGCTCTCAGCAATTAAAACTGCCTTCCTGGCTCCCCAGCAGGATGGATATGGGAGTCCCTCTTTCCCTTACACCCTGAGATGGGAGCTTACATGGATGCCCCATCCCTGCACAATTTTCTTCCTGCTCCACACCTCCATGTGCTGTTTATCCACCTTATCTTCCTCTCCACCCAACCTCCAGAGCTTGGCTCCCCCTGGAGAATCCAGAACAGCCAAAAGGACGCTGAGTCCCACTGCTAGGGTTTGTCTTGGGAGGAGTCCAGTCCTGCAGCTCAGAGAGAACCTAGCCTTGCCAGAAGGGTGATGGTGCCATTTCTGTGGCTGTGCCCCTCTGGAGTTGTCACACAGGCCTGACCTGGGCAGGGCTGAGGGATTGGACCTTTCAGAGGAAACTCCAGGTCTGCTGAAAGAGTGCTACAGAGATTGGAAGAAAATAATGAAGAATTCTCCAGGAAGAGGCAAGCAGGCAGAGCAGAACCCCTTTGTGTGGGACTACTGTCTATCGTGCAGCATACGAACAAATTTTCCCCATAGACCTAGCTTAGAAATGGCAAAGTCTTTCACTATCACATACCTGTGCACCAATGCACACAGATTCATGGTCAGACTGCAGAACCACACATGTGCAGAGCCATGGACGCCTTGGCAGAGTCCATCCCACAGTACCTGCTCCAGCTCCCAAGTGGTTCTCTGCAGTTGAACTGTGGTCCTGCACTGTAACAAGTTTTTCTGCTGCTTCATCTTCACTCTTCACCACTGAAGCACTTCCTCCCTGGTCTGAAAACAATTTCCACATCCTGTTGTAATGCACTGTTCATGGATCCCTCTTGCCTTATGCATGAACACCTCTTTCTCCCCTTTAAAGTGGTTCCCAATTTCTAGATGTTGTGCAGTGGCAGAGCTTCATCTGATTGCTTTATCAGGATGGTGAACTTGGAGATGGGGCATGTGCGTCTTCAATCTCCAATGATCTTTCCAAGTTCTTCGCACTGGCTCTTAGGACTTGTTGTATGTATGGAAACATCACTTTCAACTACTCCTCACTGGCATTTGGTATTTTAATTTTAACAAAGGTCTTTGCCCACCAGGAGGGTGCCATCTGACCTTCTGTCCCTGCTTGTATTTATGTTGCCAAGGGTTGGTTCTCAGGCCTCACAAGGGTGGATACCTGTGCCTTCCCTCTCTGTATTCAGTGAATTCTCTTTATCCTGAAGTCCCTGTAGATTGCTCTGCAGGGAGATAAGTGTGATATTCTAAAGCTCTGACTTCAGGTCCAGAGAAGGCAATAAGAACCAAAGCCCAATTCTGGCTAGAATTTGAGTTTCTCAAGAAGGAAGCACCAGGGATATCACAGGAGAAGAGCAATGGGAGGGGAAAGAGGGTAGGAGGAGCCTGGTGAGGACAGAAGATGTGGACCCTGGAGGGGAGCAGGAAATGTAGTTGAGAAGGCTCCACAGCTGGGATATTGACAGAGCAAGTCTTAAGCCAAAACAACCCACTTCTGCTTCACATCCCTAGGTGCCATGTGTGCCTGAAAACCTGTGTACAAAAGCCAGAGCTGGCCATGAGCAGGGCTGAGTTCTTGGAACTGTGAGCCAGCTCTGAGTTTCAGAAGGAGGAAGTGAGTGAAATTTCTCTGAGCTTCTGTTCTTAAACCTACAACATGAGGATCACTGTACACAGTCTTGCTATCAATCACCCCTATCAGCTGCTCAGGACTCATCTGAGTCACATCCACAGTCACCCAGTTTGGCTATCATCCATAATCAAGACTCACCTGAATCACATTCAAAAAACAACATGACACTGCTGTTTTCAGTTCCCCTTCCTGGTCATGTCCAACCCAGGTCACATGAGGAATCTACAACACAGAAATTGGCAGCCACTGCCTGCTGTGGACTGGTGTATTCTTCATTATATTAACTCCATTTAATGCAGTGATTGCACATAGGCTAATAGTACAGGAATGTGTATCCAGAATACCCTTCCTGCACTCTAGTCTGGCATCCATTCCACTAGGAAGAGACAATTGTCCATCAAAAAGGAGCAGAATGCAACAAATGTTTCTTTTATTTGTTTTATGTTATTTATAAATGACAATATCCACCACCATTCTTGACAGACTTATACTGACCTATCAGTCAGTGATGGTTCAGGGAAAGTCTCTATGAATAGAGAACAGTGAACACTTTCTATGAGCCTGACCTTGTCCCTGGTGTGCCATGGCCACCATCAGATAACTATAGATTCAGAAGGGCAGCCAACCAAAAACAGGTGGTGATCAGCACTTGATCCTTGGAATTCACCATGGAGAGATGGTGTCTTAAGATTATTAGCAAAACCCAGGCCACACATCCTCTGCACCAGGGAAGTTAATAATGAGCTCACGACTGCTCTCAAACAGCCTGGTGATTGAAATCCACTAAAATCCAGGTAGGTGAAGGTGAGGGAACCTGGGAGCCTCTGAAGTTCCAGTAGGGCTACAGGTCATGGGGCAGCACAGGGAGAGGGTCAGAACCTAAGAAATGCCTCCATCAAGTCAAAACACAACTTTCTCTAACACTCGTGCTTAGCCTGGGCTTCTGTAGCTCTGCTTGGTGCTGCTCCTCCCACTGGGTACAGAGTACAACATGGGAATGAAAACAAAGCACTGGGACTAAACATGGGAAAGGAGAACACACACTCAATGTCCAGCACCTTCTGCTGGTAACAGCTGACCACTCTGGGAAAGAGCCCAGGAAATTGAGGGGGCAGGTCATATGGAGGACACAGGCACTCATCAGCTTGAATCAGAGTCCTTGAAGGACCACAAGAAGGCCTAAGAGGAGAACAGAGACACTTCTTCAAGCCTTTGCTAGGGAGGGCTTTGGGAATAAGGCAGCCTGTGCAGAGGGAGGCTCAGGTGTGTGTGAAGGAAATCTCTGCTTCAGGCCTTCTTAACCTCAGCACAGTCAGACCTGGCAGAGCTAGGAAAGAAACCCTGCAGAAAGCCTGTCAGCAGACTCAGATATATGCACTAAGTGAAAGGACAGCCTGGGGGTCCATTGTCTCCATGAACCACCACAAGTTGGGCCATGAAGTGCACCATGGGTTCAGAAGCACTCCTGCACCACATGTGAAGAAAGCAGCACAGAATTTCAAACAGGAGCCCAGAATCAATCCCCCAACCAGCTCCACCAGGGACAGGCAAGACAGGAAAAACTCACTAAAACACAAAGATCAAGGGAGCCCAGGGAGCAAGAAGAAGTCCCTAACAATATTTTCATAAAGAAGTAACACTAGAGAGAGTGTGGTACACACCAGAAGGTGACTGAGGAAAAACTGTAATGAAGAACAACTGGGTTGTGCATAGGACAGGAAGGATCCTGGGTTCTGCTAGGTAAGGACACTCACTCACAGACCCAGAGGAAACTGAGTACTTGTGGGTGAGTGGCACAAATGTAGAAGAACCAGGGGATTCTTAGTACAGGTGGTGAAGGGGGCACTAATGAGATGATGAGGAGAAGAATGAGAAGTAGGAGGTACTGGGTAATAGTGTTCAGGGAAATGAGCAACTGTTTTCAAGGGATGCTCACCACAGGACTCAGAAGACCCTGCACAATGTTGGGGAATGTGAGTTTAAGTAAGAAACCAGAGAAGGCTGAGCATTGTTAGGCTATTTATTCTCACACACAGGAGCCAGATGAGGCTAAGCAAAGACAGTTAGGGAAACTTAACACATCATCCAGAGGAGAATGAAAAGTGCTGGGTGAGGGTGCTAACCCAGAGATCCAGGAGAATACTGAGCATTAGTGGATGAGGTGCAATCACTGAGATGACATAAAGGTGACAGGGTACTGGAAGGTAAGTGTCACTCCATAACAATATTCAGGGGGAAAAATGCGCACCTGTGTGGAGGGGCTCTCACCACAGGACTCAAGTGACACTCAGCAATATTGTGTGAAGGGAGATTAAGCACAGACCCCAAAAACATTAAACACTCTCAGGTGAAAGGTGCTCACCCACAGGACCCAGAGAAGTCTGAGCAAGAACTGCCTTGGGGAAGATAGAACAAGATGATAAAAGACTGAGTAGTATTAGGTTAGGGCACTCACACAACTCACCCAGAGACATATGATCAAGGAAAGTTTAGGGAACTCAGAAAAAACTAATAGAGAAGACTGAGCACTATTAAGTGAGGGACACTCACACTCAGGACCAAAATGAAACTGAGAAAGAACAGGTCAGATGAACTTAGCAGCTTAAATAAAGAAGATTTAGCCACATTAGGGCAAGGGCAATTGACTAGAGGACCCGGTGGAATTGAAGCACTGTGGATGAGGAGCACTGTCACAGAACACAGTGCACCCTCAACAATGATGGGTGAGGGGAGACTTAGGGCAGGAAACAGAGAATCATGAACAATGTTAAATGATGTGTTTTCTTGTTTTTTTTTTTTTTTTTACCATAGGAGTCAGAGGAGACAGACTTCTTTTGGAAGACAGGTGCTCATCAAGATGATTCACAGTTTTGGACTCTTATCAAGAGAGTCCCTCAGGCCATGGTCTCAGGTAGTTTTGAGGTGATGCGACACTGCTGCATTTTCAAACATCCAGAGAAGTCCTCCATGATGACAGAAAATTGTCCTTGGGAACATTTCACACTGTCCATTGACAGGGTACATTTTGCCTGAATCAGGTGTTCGAGGAGGTTTACTCTCTTGTCAACAGGGAGCAACTAGTGACATATCAGAGAAGATTCTGAAAATTATTAAATATATCCTTTTCTACTCTTCAGAAAGATGTCAGAACTACATCACCCATAAGACCTCAGTTCCTTTATAAAAGGTGTGGAAATTGTCAATGATGAATGGTAGAATGAGATCCCCAGTGCTGTGGGCATTGACATCCTTACAGATTGTCTTGAATTTTCAGGCATTCAAAAGGAGCTGGTCTGCATGGCAGTACCAAGAACCTATTGAGATTTTTCAAAAGATGAGGTATCCACATTAGTCTAAATTTCCACAGAAGTGCTGGTGTTGACACATACATAAGGTCTGACATGGTGCATTAGAAGGAACGGGGCCCTCCCAGGTATTTCATTCAAACTATCAAGTTGCTGAGGACTCAGTAGAGACTGCACAATGGTGGTGCATCTCCAACATCCAACAATACCCACAGGGGACTGAGCATGGGTGGGAAAGTGGTGCTCACCCACATGATTCAGAGGACCCTGAATAATGGTGTGGGTGTGGAGATTAAGTACAGGACACAAATAATAATGGGTAATGTTGGGAGAGGATCACTCACCCACAGGATTCAGAAGACCATGAGTAATAGTGGGGCAGGTGAAATTAAGACACAAACCATAAAAGGCTGAGCAAGGTTAGACTCTCTATGATCAAAAACAGGAACCAGGGAAGGTTGAGTTAAGTTTGGCTATGGGAATGTAGCACATGGCACAGAGGTGACTGAGCACTGCTGAATGAGAGGTACTCACCCAGAGGTCCCAGAATATACAGGACACTGCTGGATTGGGATGTTCACCCATAGGACACAGAGGAGAAAGAGTACTTGAGGGTAAGGGGCACTCCAACACAATATTCAGAAAAAAATTAACATCTGTGTGAAAGGCATTTTTGACAGAGGATTTAGATGACACTGAGCAATGGTTTGTGAAGGGAGATTAAGGACAATACCCAGAGAAGACTGAGCAATGTCAGGTGAGGGGCACTCACTCACACGACTCAGAGGACTGTGGGCAAGGATTACCTTGGGGAACCTAAAACAGGACACAGAGAAGACTAAGCACTCTAAGGTGATGGACGCTCACCAAAATCACCCAGATTAAATGAGCAAGAAATGGTTAGTTAAATGATAAAAAAGAAAAAGAGGAGACTAAGCACTATTCGGTGATGGTGCTCACCCACAGGTCATTAAAAAAAAAAAAAAAAGACTAAGAAAGACAGGTTATGTGAAAATTTCAGCTTAAGCAGAGAAGGCTGAGCAATGTTAGGAGAGGGGCTATCACCAAGAGAA
This sequence comes from Sciurus vulgaris, assembly GCF_902686455.1. NCBI lineage: Eukaryota > Metazoa > Chordata > Mammalia > Rodentia > Sciuridae > Sciurus > Sciurus vulgaris. Next base: position 8,385,225 of record NC_136474.1, on the reverse strand, counting down.
TCCAGTGGAATCAGAGCACTAACAGGTGATGGGCACTCACCCACAGGTATCAGAGTACTCTATGCAATGTTGAATGGGGCAAGATTTTGGCAGGACCCAGAGAAGTCTGTGCAATGTTCAACTACATTTGATCAAAGTCAGGAACCAGATGAGACTACAATAAGTTTGGTTCTGTGAACTTAGCACATGGCACAGAGGAGACTGAGCACTGCTAGGTGAGGGGAATTCACCCAGAGGTCCCAGAATATAATGAGCACTGCTGGATGAGGGGAGCTCACCCAGAGGAAACATAGGATGCAGGGTACTGGAAGATAAGGGGCACTCCAAAATAATATTCAGGGAAAACTGAACATCTGTGTGTGACTGGTTCTCACCATAGGATTCAAATGACAATGGGCATTTGTGTGTGAATTCACATTAAGGAGAGGACCTAGAGAAGTCTGTGCACAGTGAGGTGTGGAGTGGTCACACACAGGACCCAGAAGAGTTTGAGAAGGATTGCATTGGAGAACCTGAAACATGACAGAGAGAAGAGTGAGCACTGTAAAGTGAGATGTGCTCACCAACAGGACCCAGAAATGAAGGAGCATGGAATGGATAGGAAACTCAGACAAAGGAAACAGAGGAGACTGAGCACTGTTAGGTGAGGGGGACTCACCCACAGAACCCAAAGGAAACTTAGTAAATATAGGTTAGGCAAAAGAAGTTCACCCTTGAAGGTTCAGAAGAAATCCTAATACAGGACTGTGATCTGTCCTTGTACCAACAATCCTTACCCAGGGTCACCAGTGACCAGGCAAAGCCTTCCACCCAGCACAGATCCACCAAGGGTACCACGTGCTACAGATTGAGACATATGTTTATTATTACAATGCCTCCCCAGGGGCTCTGATTTTAGAGGAGACTGAGATGAAGAGCCCCTGGGGAGGGAAAGGGACTCTTAATATCTGCAGGACAGCAGTTCAACTGAAGTTTCTGGTGCAGTGGGGCCTAGGTGCTGTCTCCTCCTCACTCCCTGTTCCTTCTCACTCAAGTGATTCCCTGTCACCCGTGGTCATCATTGGAGGCATTGTGACTACCATCAAAAGTTGATAGGGCAGACATTCAAATAGGTTGCCATAATCTGGGGGATGTGTGATTGTACTGAGGTTACCTAGAGTCACCAAAGTCACTGGTGTCCACCACCAGGCAAGATTGGGGGGAAGTAGACTGGGAAAATATATGTCTTTTGCCTCTCCAATTTAAATGGATTGCCAGGAGAGAAGAGTACCTTGCTTGTGTCTCTGCAGCAAAGGTGACCTTCAGCCTTTGATTACCAGGAATTTTGGTATATTCTGTGAGTGAGCAAGTGCCTTCTCTTGCATATAAATACACCTATGTAAAATTAAAAATAAAAGAAAAATATATACACACACACACACACACACACACACATACACACATATAGTATTTAAGCAGACATGGTGTTGCATGGCTGTAATTTCAACTACTCAGGAGGCTGAGGAAAGAGGATCATGAGTTTCAGGCCAGTCTGCACAACTTAGTGAGACCTTGTCTCAAAACAATGTAAAAAGGGCTGAACATGTAGCTCAGTGATAAGCACCCCTGCATTTAAACTCCAGTACCAGGAAGAGAGAGAGTGAAAGAGAGGTAGAAAGAAGAAAGAAGATATGATTAAAATCATTAAAAAATGTAAATAAAAACCACAATGAGATACCACTATATGCCTCTGAAAATGTCTGGAATAAAAAAGGACTGGCCATACTAAGTTCTGTCCAAGTAATGGACAATGGAAGTCTCATACATTGTTGGTGGGGGAAATGATATGATCCCTTTGGAAAACAATCTGTCAGATCCTTACAATGTTACTATTACATTTACCAAATATTCTAGCCATTGATTGTACTCTAAAATATTCTCCCTAAAGTAAACATTGCCCCCCCAAAAAATTTAAAAAATTGATTCTCAGCACCACAAAAATAAATTTAATTAGACAAAATCCTTAATCAATTAAAATATTCAAAATCAGAACAACTCAAATAATAATAAAAAATGTAGTATACATAGGTCATGGAATTTTACCCAGTAATAAAATTAAGAACTATTTATATATGCAACAAAAAGAATAAATTTAAAAATAATAAGGTCACATAAAAGAAGGAAAAAAATGAATAGGTAATTTATGATTCCCTTTATAACAAATAAAAACTGTTCTGCAGTGACAAAAGATCAGTGTTTTCCTGAAAATGGGGCAAAGTGACATCAAGAAGGAATCTAGAGAGGGATATAAGGGATATAAGAAGGATTTCTGAAGTGATGTTTATGTTTATTATCTTTATTGTAACACTGAATTAATCAGCACATATGTATGTTAAAACTTACTAAAACTAGCATATATTTTATGTAGGTAGAGTAGTCGTTGATACAATTAAATAAATGTGTCTGATGGTTCCTACTATTATTCTCTTGTTTTATTAATGTATCTACCCTAAGATCAAATTGATCCATACTACATATAACCATGATAGAAATGATTATTTGTTATCATATGATAATATATTGATGCTTATTTCCTTTTGAATTATAGAAATAAAAATTTTGTGCCAAGAAACGCAATCATGATACTTAAGAGTAATTGGTTATCTTAGGGAATGTGACATAATATATGTCATTTAAATAGAGAAAACTGTATTTGAACAGTAATTCTTATTTCTGAAAATATTATTATTTTAGTAACTAATATTTTAACTAACATTGCTTAGAAAACTTCATTAAAATGTGTAAAAAATGCAGTATGAGGAAAGAAGTATTATAATCTCAAATTGCTAGAAACGCCTAAAATTTTATATTTGCACACCCTTTAGAGTGATACACAATCTATGCAAAAAGAGAAAAAACTGACCTTAAACACATTACCTCCCATACTTTTACTCAACAATACACTTCTAATCCCAGGAAAGTGCAGTTTGTTACTTTATTTTATTTTTTGTTATTTTATTTAATCTCACCTACCATGCAAGCAATGCTGCATCTGTGGACACTAGCTGGGTATCCTTTAACTCAGTACTGTTCTTACACACAATTCAGTTCTTAGCCCATAGAATGTGGAATCAATCTTGAAGACCACACCTCCCACACTTTAGATGGCAATCACAAACCCATGTTGTTTTGCCTGTTTTTCTGACCCACCAGCTATAAGTCAGGGTGTGTAGAGTCCCCTCACTCCCCAGCACTGCAAAAAATGTAGTGCAAATGCACTAATATGTAATTCCAAATGCATATTAATCATCATTTTCCCCAGTGAATTATTCCTTGCTTTGAAACAAAGAAAACATTTCTAAAATGGGCCTCAAGAGCTACTATGAACCACATACTGGTGAAGGATTAGGGTTAGGATTGAGATTAGGGTTAAGGTTAGGGTTAGGTCAACCTCATCAGATCAAATTAACTTCTCTACTTTGTGTCTATTTGTGAACCTCATTTGTGCTGTTCTTCCATATACTCGTATTCAGATATATAAACTCACTTTAGTGAGGCATTATATCTTACCAGGGATGGAAGTGTTGGTCTCCTGAGCACTGCTGCCCTTCAGATCTTGAGCAGCAATCATAAGCCACATCCTCAGAAACTATCTTCTTCTGACACCTGATATGAGCCATCTGAGGAACTTCCAGGAAAGAAAAATAATACAGAAATCACTGTGCCCTATAAGAGCAACTATTTGCCTGGCACCATGCTAGGCACTGGTCAATGACCAATGACACTGATGCAATTGGGTATAGATCATAACAAACAGAGGGTATAATGGACTTCTCACCACATATTTTCCTTATCCTTTCCTCCTCTATTCCCTAAGTATAAATTTGAAAGGAGTAAGTGGTCTTAATTCCTACAGGCATTTGTGATCCCACAATATCCACAGGGCTATGTACTTGCACGTGGGTTGGCGTGTGGGTGAGCATTTCCACCCCCATTTTACAGAGGAGAGCTGGGTTCACAGAGGGCCATTCCCTGTTTTATCCACATTCACCCAGATTTAAGAGAGAAAGTAGGTCCAGGACACACTGGAGCAAAACATCATGCTGCTTGGTTCTAGAAGGATCCCATATCTCTCTCCCTTTCCAGTCAGCAGTCACCTTGTTCCAGAGCAGAATGAGGCAACTTGGTCTGGAGTCCCTTTCTCTCCCAACAACCCAGGGATTTCAGATCCCATAGGAGGGAACCCACACCCTCCCTGAGTCGAAACACCTCACCAAATCACCTTGATCTTCTTAAAATGTCCTCTAGATCACCATGATCAACACAACGACATCAGGATTCTGTAGTAACCATGATGAGCAAGTTTCTTCACACTGGAAATGCTTACACAAAATTCTTCTCTCCCCTTTCTCTAATTTTAAAAAATGCCTTCCTTATGCAGGCCACCATCTAAGATGAGTGCCAAAAAATAGTCCTCTACACTAGCAGTGAGCCCAATTCGGGTTCAGTTGTGGAAACAAAGCATATATCTCTTAACATAAATTTGTTTGCTTTAAAAATGACCGTAGGGAAGTGTTATCAGTATAGAGAGACATTGGAACTTATCTTAGAACTCTTTGATATGGCCTAACCATCTGAGATCAAACATAAAATATTCACACACCACGCTACTTACTTTCCCATCCTTGGCAGAAAACTGAGACTGCTTCTTATACCTTGACTAAATGACCAAGGAAAGTTTTTTCTTTTTATTTTAAAAAATAATTTAAGGAATCTCAGAATTATTTCAAAAAAGAAGAACTGGAATATCATTTATTAAGCAGAAACTTATGCATATATTCAAATTATATATTGGATTATCCTGGGGAATGATTACCTTTATTCCTGATACATTATTCTATGTAGAGGGGATCCACAACAAAACACATCTAGTCTCCTCACACCCAGTCCTTCTCCATAATGGAAATCACTCATCTAATAAGTGAGTTGGGAAGACAAAACAGGAATTGCACTGTTTAGGCCTTCTCCCTTTTAAATTGTTGGTCGTAATCTTGCCTTATCCAGCATATGTTCTGGTCTGCTCTCAGGGACGTTTTTACAATAGGTCTACAGCTTGCCTCCCATGATATTGTCTCCCCAAATTTTCTGTGGTCTTGATCCCAAGATATTGAGTCTTTAATAGCCTCCCCAAATACACCCCGTTCTTAGTCTGGATTCAAAACTACGTAAGGATTATGAGAAAATTATATTGAAGACAATATATTGACTTTCTTTCTTACATATGAAAAATTCCATTAATTAAATATAAATATATGAGAATGCTCACAACAGAAACAGATAAGAATAATCTACATATGAGAATATGGCAGAATACTTGACTAGTGCACTTCATATCAAGAAAACCATAGCACTGAATAAACCCATTCTCCCACCTGTGTTGCGACCACATAGCCACAAAGGCCTGGAAGTGAAATGTGTATATACCTGTTATTTCCAGAAGAAGTCCTGTCTACATGTACTCAAGGAAAGTGCCTTCCTGGCCAAAAGGTATCTCAATAGCAGGACAAAGTGTTTCAGGACACACTTTTTGAGGAATTCTTCTTGATAAAAAAAAAAAAAAAAAGCCTCTCATTCTTATTGCACACGCATCATACAAATTTCAAAGAATATGGCTTTTTGTGTGGTTTATAGAGCCACTTCATGCAGCACTATCTTATTCCCTTAACAAGCACAATTATACTCGAAATATCATCTTATAAAAGGGGATTGAAATTACAAATTTCAAAGAGTAGAGCGAAAATCTTTAAAAAATTTCCCATAGAAATTCCTTAAAAAAAAAAAAAAAAAAACTGATGAAAGGTTTCAAAATGAAAACTCACACATAAAATCTCAGGTAAACTCCAGATGAAATTATAACAAATCCCCCTCCTTCTCTTTTCAAGAATAAGAGAATCCCCTTTTCATTCAATGGTAACAGACTACAAGAAATAAAGTTCACAAAGTCACATATTTTGGGTTTATATCTCTGCTTAACAAACAACGCAAAACAATAAATATTGATTATCTCACAAGAATTTGTGTTGACTTGATCCAGCTGGGCCTTTTCTAATCCACATTGTGGCTGTTATATGGTGGTATAATCATCTGAAGTTTCCAAACATCTGGAACATCAAGAGAACTCCCTCAATATATGACAGTTGGTACTGGAATCTCCTGAGAACAGGTATGACAACTGATTAAAGCACCTTGGCTCTCCTTGAAAAAGGCCCATATATATAGGACCATCAAATTACATTTAACCCAGCTAATTTTATAAACCAAATAACAGCATATAATTTTTATTCACATGCAGTATCATTCTGTTTATCTGAAACTCAAATTTAGCAGGATGTCCTATATATATTCTTATTAAATATGACAATTTTGGGGAAAGGCTCACTGAATCTCTAGCTTAATGAGCATCTGAGGAAACTCTTCCAATGAGTCAGTTCTGGGGAAAAAATGATCACACCTACAGTAAAGAAAAAATTTTGATAATGTCTGGTGCTAGTAACATGAGGGGGAAAGAGACACAGGCATACAGTTTTGGTTCCAAATGGTGTTATCCATTTTCTGAAGTCCATGTTATTATGCATTAATAAATTGAATGATCTTGAAACTGAAGCTCTGTTTCCACCAAAATGGAAGATTAAAGGGCAGTTTTAGAAAAGGATTTCAAGGTGATTCAGATCTGAAATATAATTAAAGAGCTGACTGGACAGGTCAGGAGCCACATGAATTTTCTAAGAAAAAATAGCCAAATTTATGAAGCAGATTGTTTAGAGTGTCCATCTCCAGATTCACTGTGTTAGTACCTGGAATTAATCTCATAATATTACTTTGGATGAGGTATTACTGTCCTCTTTTCATGGATGAGTGTGACTGTGAAACATTTGCTTATAACCACAGAGTCAGATGGCTAAGAGGTTATTCACCAGTATCACTGCCAGAGTCAGGGAGAGAACCTGCCTCCTCAGCACCTTGAGTTGCTGGTGGCCAATCTTCAGCAAATATTCCAGGACACATCCTGCCATTATAGTTAACGTATTTTTCCTGTGTTCATCCTGCAGCAGGGAGCTCAGTTTTGTGCCCCTTTTCCTTTCCTTAGAAGAGGTTCATGGCAGGCATGGAAGCAGAAGCTGTCTAAAGTCAGTGATTATTTTATCTTTCATGAAAACATAATTCATGGAAGGATGGAACTACTTGTACCTCACAGGAAGGTGAGGACCTCTGAAGAAAGAGAAAGATAGAAAAAGAAATTTCTCTAAGGTAGGGAGCACGGGCAAGGTATAACATTCTTTCAAAGTGTAGAGGCCTGAACACTACCCCATAGCTATACTTGTGTTAGCACTGTAGATGTCCCATTAAGACTGGGTCTCCCATCATGACAGATAATTTTAGCTTGGACCAGGAGATCCATGGAGGAGAAATGAAGTTTCAGATTTCCCCTAATCACAATTCACCTAGCATTCTCAGCAGATGTGACATCTTGAAGAAGAGTCTCAAAATAGGTACTTTGGGGCAAAATTGTCGTTCATATTTCAATGGTTTCGGAACCTCCAAAGGACTATAGAATATACGCAGATGTAGACAACTTCTATAATACTAAAATGTTCACTTTCAACTGTTAAGTGGGGATTAGTAGATAAAAATAGTCTAAAAAAGTCCTTGGGGGAAAAAGGTAATAATGAAATAAGCTTTCACAAAAACTATACACAGCCACCTCTCTTGCTTACTCAGCAACTTCTTTTGTTGGTAGTGGTAATAAGAGTGTGTTGATTATAGTAAAGTGATAGAAATGAAATTCTGCCTCTTGGGGTTGAGGCTTTGATATGGAATTTATGTGTATTGAATTGGCTTATTTTAAGTCAGTACAGAGAAAATAATCAGGAAAGCAGGGATTTCCTATGGAGACAACTGAAAATTATTGTTTTGTTCTCCAACATGTAGTCTGTATGACCAAGGAAACTGCATCATAAAGCAGGAAGCATAAGGAGAATAAATAAAATAAATTTTCAATTTATACACTGAAATGAAGTGGATGGTGCCTATATGCCAACAATATGTTGGAGTGTTGACCTTATATTTTCTTCTAGCACTTCCAGTGTTTCTGATCTAATTCCTAGGTCTTTAGACCACTTTAAATTGACTTTTAGGAAGAATGAGAGATAGGGATCTAGTTTCATTCTTCTATATATGGTTACACAGTTTCCCTAGCACCATTAGTTTAAAATGCTATGCTTTCTCAAACATATCTTTTTGGCAATTTTGTTAAGAATCAGATGACTGTATGTGTATTTTTCTCTGTGTTTTCTATTATATTCCATCAGAATTCATTTCTGTTTTTACACTAATTACCACACCATTTTTGTTACTATAGCGCTATAGTGCAATTTGAATCAGTTACTGTGATGCCACCCACATCACTTGTATTTCTCAGTATCATTTGGGCTATTTTGGGTGTTTCATTATTTCATATTAATTTTAGGTCTGTTTTTGCTCCTCAAACTGAAGAAGTAAAACCAAGAATTGATCAATGAAATTGCCTCAAATTGAAAATCTGCACAGTAAAATAATAAGAGAATGAAGACAGAACCCACAGAGTGGGAGAAAACACTTGCTAGCTACTCTTTTTACTAGATATTTATATTCATAATACATAAAGAACTAAAAAACAGTCCTCCCAAAAAGCAAATAAGCAACCAATAAATGGAGAAATGATCTGAACAGATATTTTTCAAAATAAGAAATAAAAATGGCCACAAATATATGATCAAATATTTGACATTTTTGGCATTCAGGGAAATGCAAATCAAATCTACACTAAGATTTCATCTCACTACACTTTTATGGCAATGATCAAGAATATAAATAACAAGAGTCACTGGCACAGTTGTGGAGAGAAATATATACTTGTGCATTGTTGGTGGGACTGTAAAGCAGTACATGCACTTTGGAAAGCAGTCTGGAGATTTCTCAAATTACTAGGAATAGAACCACCCTATAATCCAGCTCTACCCCTCCTTAGTACTTATCTGAAACACCTAAAATCAATATTCTACAGTGATACATACTTACCAACATGTATATCATTGTCATTTACAATAGCAAAGTAATGGAACCAGCCTAGTTGAACCTCAATAGCTGAATTGAGAAAGAAATATGGTATATAAACATAATGAAATTTTACTAAACAATAAAAAGGAGATATTATAAAATCATATCATTTTCTGGTAAATGGATGAAGCAAGACACTATCATGTTAAGTAAAATAAGTCAGGGTCAGAAAGTCAAGGGTCAAATACATTTTTTCCCAGTGCAGGAAAAATAGAGAAAAAATAAATTTTAACAGGGGAATCTAATGGAAATAGAAGGGAGAAAAGTAGATTACAGGAAGGAAATTGAGTAGGAGAAAGGATGGATGGGAAAGGAGAGGAGCTATGGATTTAAATTGAGCAATTTGTGATATGCACTTGTATAAATGTATTACAATGAATTCCACTTATGTGTATAACAGAATAACTTAGAACAATAAATAAATAGAAGGAAGACTAGTAAAGTAGAGGCAGAAAAGTGGGACAGAGAGGAGGAGAGAAAAAGCAAAAGTACTGAGGATTGAAATATAGCAAATTATATTATATGCATTCATGAATATGTCAGTATGAACCCAGCTATGATTTTTTACTACAATGCATGAATAAAACTGTTAGGTTGGATTTTGGGCCACTATATGATGGACAGCAGAGCAACTGAGTTAAAGGGCAGTGCACCACATGGTGACCAATCAAACCAGCAGGAAAAATCCACTGACACTTACATCCACTTCTCACTCAGCAGGACCCCTGCCCTATCCAGCCTATAAAGACCCTGGGCAGCCAGGGCCATGTGCAATTTTCTCTGGCTCCCTACCCTGACCTGTACCCTGGGGGACTGGAAATTTCACCTGAGAGCCAAATTCCAATAAAGTTTGCTTCGATTGCTTTCTGTCCAATTTTATTTGACCACTAGCTATGTCTCTGAGCTTACATTTGGTGCCAAAACCCAGGAGGGTTTTCAGATTTTCCCACATTGGGTTGAGATCCACACCCTCCCTCAGAAGAACTAGGAGATTCCGTTCTGTTCTGCACAGCTCTGCTTTGTTCCGCTGCCTCCTGTTTCCCTTTACCCAGCATCAAATGGATCAAGTTCCCTGGGGTTTTTTCCATTTGTTTTTCCAATCTTTACCATCTGATCTGCATGGGGTCTGTCCGTTGCAAATGCCACAGAATCCCTCGCCTCAACCACTCTCTTTGGGCTCTGGTCACTGAGGAAACATCCTGACCTCCAGTTAGCCTCCCGTTTATTCCATTCTGTACACCCGAAAGTCAAAAGACATTTTGGCTTTTGGCCCATCTGCTGTTTCTCTGGTGTACACAAGCTAAAATTTGGATGCCTTTTTCAGCTTCTGTACATCTATCTTGGTAAAGTTGGAAAGCTAATGGAAAATACCAGTAGCTCCATGGACCCCAAAACTCCTTTGGGCTGTCTCTACTATAATTTCACTAACCTGAGACCCCCAAAGATTTAAGCCATAAGTGGTTAGTTATTTTTTTTTTTCTGACAGTGTCCTGGCCTCAGTATGTTTTAGATCTCAAGGTGACCACCAAATGACACTCAAGACCATTCTCAAGTTTTTCATTTTGGAATTTGGTGCTCGCCCCACCCCTTATTCTACCTGTTCCAACACCCATGTTGTCCTCTCTTGGGGTGGTCCCAAATCCCACTCCCTCCATGCTCCACCAGAATTCCACCTCCTCTTCCTGTCCTCCTCCTGCACACCTGCCACATCATCCTGCTGATGCAGCTCCTCCTTCTCTTTCTTCTCAGGGCCCTCCCACCTCCCCTCCTTTTCCTCCAGAACATCCCTCCACCCAATGTGTCCCCTCCTTCCCTGTTAGCTCAAGATCTCCTCAGACCTTCCCACCACCTAACCCAGAACTTCTTTCTCTTCCCGAGGTGGTTGTTGCAGAGAATGTTGTGTGAATCTAAGTTCCATTCTCAATCCAGGATTTTTCCCAGATTGAGAAATATTTAGGGTCTTTGTTGACTTCTCTACTTATATTAAGGAATTTAGATATCTTTCTGAGACTTATACTCTCACTTAGTAGGACTTTCTTCCACTCTCACCCCAGACTAATGACCCTTCATCGAAGAGGCACCACAAGATCTTGCCAACCAAGTGTACCTAACAGACATGACTCTCCCCACAGGTGCAAAAAAAAAAAAAAAAAAAAAAAAAGTTTTTAACCAGAACTTCAACAAAGTAATAATTAATGGCCATATCATTTTTCCAGGACTCTTGTATTTTTTTCCTAAATTCTATATTTTTGAGCTCATAACATCGATAATTTGTTCAGTCCTATTTTTATTGAACTCAAGTTTTTGAGTACAAGGCCTTAGTTTTTGTGTTATATGTATATTGTGTTGTCTATTTTGTGTCCAAAAATTATGTACATATCAAGACTTATCTCACATGTCTGCAGATGGTCAAGTTTCAAAATGTTAATTGATATTAATCATTTGTTCTAGAACTTGTCTCCAACAGAAAAGAGGCAACAAATACTGTTCAATATACCTATCTGATATGTTGACTTTTACAGTAAAATAAGGATTTGACATATGTGGGATTACTCTAATGTGTTTCTTCGAAACATCTAATTAATTTACAGGGTGTTACCACTGGCCTTCTTGAGCAACCAACCGGACCTTCCTACAGACTGATGGAATACCTCAACAAGCAGCTTGATTCTGCCATTTGTGGGTGGCTACCATGTCTCCAAACACTGAATTCAGCAGTTGAAGTAACTAAGGAAGTTCTAAAACTCACCCTACTCCAAACAATAGCTGTGTTTTCCACCCATTGACTACAGAACATTTTAAGTCATGAATCCCTTCCACTCCCACAGGTGCTGGAGGCCCTATATTCACCTAATAAAGACCTCTTCAATTACCCATTCCCCTCAACTGATCTAACCATTTTTGTAGATGGCAGCTCTGATCTGGGTCCTGATGAACACTGTAGAGCTGCTTATGCAGTGGTCACCACTGCCTCAGTTATGGAAGCCAATTGCCTTCTGGAAGGGACCACTTCCCAAAAGGCTGAACTTTTTGCTCTGATTAGGGCTCTAATTCCATCCAAAGGTAAACAAGTCAACATCTACACAGATTCCAAATATGCCTTCTATATTGCTCACTCACTTTCACCTATTTGGAAGGAGCATGGATTTCTCACCACAAAGGGGTCACCTGATAGCAAAGGAAAACAGAGATTCGAGTATGACAATATATTCAGTAAAAGGGAAAAGAAAATGCTTCTGGGTAAGAAAGTCTGTGTGTAAATAAAGGGCAAATTTCAACAAGTTTGCATGTAACTAAATTGGTTTTATGTACCTGAGACAATCAGTTAAAGCTATTTAAGGTTTTACTAAGGTCAAATACTAATGTACTGAAAAACCAAAGTTAAATCTATATGTTAAAATGACAAGGATTCCTTTAAAAACACTAATTTGCTCTTGACGTTTTCTTTGTTAAGTTTTATTCTTTATAAACTTCTTAAAATGACATTAAGAAAGTGTGATGCACAATAGCAAAAAATGGGACAACAGTGACTGATATTGGGGTCTCTGATGACCTCATGGCTGTGGCATGCCAGGTGCCTGGGAGTGTTCCTGTGCAGGGATACAAGATTCATAACTGGTGTGGCAGTACCCTTCCTGGAGAGGCTCTATGCAGGAGTCCTATCAGCTCTGACATTGCTCTCAGGCATGTAGCTTTTGGGCAGGAAGGAATTCTTTTCCTAGAAAACCAGTGTTTTGATCCCTGGTTGGTCACAGTCATGGAGCAAGTTGGTGGGCGAGTCAACATGCCTACCTTGAGGGGCTCGGCTGTGGGCAGCCAACCTGCCCAGCCACCAAGCCAAAGACAGACATCATCACTGAGTGACCCCACCTGTCCCCTGCACCAAGGATGCTGCCATCAATATAAGTTCACAGTCCCAGAGGGAGTTGGTGGGTGAGTCAGGCCACCTATCTTGCGGAGCTAGCCAGTGGGTAGCCAATGCGCCCAACCACCAGATCAAAGACAGATGCCATCACTGAGCAACCCACCTGACCACCACGCCAAGGTCTGTCGCCATCGGGGAGTAAGTCGGCAGACAAGCAAGCTTGCCTGCATCATGGAGCTACCCAGAGGCTCCATTATAGGCTGGTGCAGGCATTTTGAATTATTCCTGAGGGCATGACCATCATCATTGGAAGGCAGCTCCCTTCCTGAGACACCTACAGGAGGCTAGAGGAACTTTGACAAGATCCAAGAGTCAAGAAGAGGACGTATTGAGGGATTCAGGACCAACTCAGAGACACCGGGTGAGCCTCTCCCACTGGTAGGGCTCCCTGAATGGGACAGTGTTCCCAAAATGCAGGGAACATCATGGAGTAGAGTGCACCAGTGAGACTTCACTGCTGGAGTGGAGAACCCAGTCAACTGGGAGCATTGCAGAGGAGGGTCACACAGCAAGAGGTTTCGATGCAGAGTGAGGGTCTGAGGCTCAGGCAGTAGCTTTGATCCCCAGAGAACATAGCAGAGGAGGGTCACTCAGAGAGGGAGTCCCTCATAGGGCCAGGCTCCCCACCCCAGGTGGTAGGTCAGAACCCCTGGGAACATCACAGAGGAGGGCTTCCCAGTCCAGGTGGTAGTTCTGGACCGAAGGAAACTTCTCAGAGGAGAGCTGGCCAGCAAAACTTCTGCAATGAGTGAGTCTTATCCACTGGGTGAGACATTTCCACCAGGGCACTAGAAACAGAGACACAGGCCCAGATCAGACATGAACCAGTCTGCAGTGTAGTCCCCCTTTGACTGACCATCAATCAACAAGTGCAGGTGCCTCTGCCCACTGATAGGGAATATACACAAACTGAAGGCCACTACCCCTAGAAGGCCAGCTTCCTAGTGGAGCACCACATTATCAAGTTTCTCCAAGACTTCAGGCTACTGAAGGCTAAGAGATGAGTTATTGGGAATCTACAGAAACAATATTAGACAATAGAGGAAATCTGCAATATACCAGAGTTTCACTACTAGAGGGGTAGATACCTGAACAATATGAGAAAACAAGGGAAGAAAATGTCCCAAGCAAACCTAGATGGTATAACAAAAAGTCCACTGACAGCATGGCAGAAGAAATGTCAGAAAGGGAGTTCAGAATGTACATAATTAAAATGAGCAAGGAGGCAAATGAAGAGATGAAAGAGCAAATGCAGGCATTGAAGGAGGAGATGAAAGAGCAATGCAGGCATTAAATGATCACACCAATTGACAGTTAAAAGAGCAAATATAGAAAGCAAAAGATCATTTCAATGAAGAGTTAGAGGTATTGAAAAACAAAACCAAACAGAAATCCTTGAAACGAAGGAAACAATAAACCAAATTAAAAACACCATAGAAAGCATAACCAATAGGACAGAACACATGAAAGACAGAATCTCAGATATCAAAGAAAAAATATTTAATCTTGAAAACAAAGTTGACCAAAACAGAAAAGATGGTAAGAAATGATGAACAGAATCTATAAGAACTATGAGATATCATGAAAAGGCCAAATTGAAGAATTATCGGGATTAAGAAAGGCTGAGAGAAGCAAACCAAAGGAATGAACAATCTATTCAATGAAATAATATCAGAAAATTTCCCAAACCTGAAGAATGAAATGGATAATGAAGTACAAGAGGCTTATAGGACTTCAAATACACAAAATTACAACAGACCCACACCAAGACACATTATAATGAAAATACCTAACACACAAAATAAAGACAGAATTTTAAAGACTATGAGAGAAAAGAATAAAATTACATTAAGGGGGAAACCAAAACAGATATCAACAGGTTTTTCAATCCAGACCCTAAAAGCTAGAGGGGCCTGGAACAACAAGCCCTGAAAGAAAACGGATGCCAACCAAGCATCTTACTTCAGATTTGATGATGAAATAAAATCCTTCCATGATAAACAAAAGCTAAAGAAATTTACAAAAAGAAAGCTGGCATTACAGAACATTCTCAGCAAAATATTCCATGAGGAAGAGATGAAAAACAATAATGTAAATCAGCAAAGGGAGGAACTTCCCTAAAGGAAGAGACAAATAAAGGGAAATCAAGTGGTGTAAAAAAAAAAAAAATAGCCAAATGACCGGGAATACAAATCATTATCTCAATAATAACCCTGAATATTAATGACCTGAACTCATCAATCAAACGATATAGACTGGCAGATTGGATTAAAAAGAAAAATCCAACAATATGCTGAATGCAAGAGACTCATCTCACAGAAAGAGATAAACACAGACTAAAGGTGAAAGGATGGAGAAAAGCATACCATGCACATGGACACAGCAAAAAAAGCCGGAGTATCCATCCTCATATCAGATAATGTGAACTTCAAGCCAAAGTTAGTCAGAAGGGAAAAAGAAGGACATTTCATACTGCTTCAGGAAAGCATAAATCCGCAAGACATAACAATCATAAATATCTATGCCCCAAACACTGGCTCATTCATATACATCAAACAAATCCTTCTCAATGCCAGATATCAAGTAGACCACAACACAAAAATACTAGGTGATTTTAACACACCTCTCTCACCACTGGAAAGATGTTCCAAACAAATATTGAACAAAGAAACCACAGACCTCAATAACACAATCAATAATTTAGACATAATGGACATTTATAGAATATACCATCAACAAAGAGTGAATACACTTTCTTCTCAACAGCACATGAAACCTACTCTAAAATAGACCATAATTTATGCCAGAAAGCTAATGTTAGCAAATACAAGAAGATAGAGATACTAACTTGTATTCTATCAGTTCATATTCAATTGAAATTAGAAATAAAGGAGAGTGTAGAAACAGAAACTACTCCAACACCTGGAGATTAAATAATACACTATTGTATGAAAAATGAGTAACAGAAGATATTAGGAAGGAAATTTAAAAAATCATAGAGGTAAATGAAAACAAAGAAACATCATATCAAAATATCTGGGAAAGTATGAAAGCAGTACTGAGAAGAAAATTTATTTCATGGAGTGCATTCAATAAAAGAAGAAAAAATCAACAAATAAATGACATAACATTATGGCTCAAAGCCCTAGATAAAGAAGAACAGAGTAACACCAAAGTAGTAGAAGATAGGAAATAGTTAAAATCAGAGCTGAAATCAATGAAATTGAAACAAAAGAAAAAAATTGAAAAATTTTGACAAAATAAATAGTTGGTTCTTTGAAAAAATAAACAAAATTGATAAACCCTTAGCCACACTAACAAAGAGAAGGAGAGAGAAAACTCATACTACTAAAATTTGGAATGAACAAGGAAATATCACTACAGACACGAGTGAAATACAAAACATAATTAGAAGTAATTTTGAAAATATATACTCTGACAAAATAGAAAATCTCAAAGACATCAACAGGTTTCTAGAGACATATGAATTACCTAAACTGAACCAGGAGGACATACCCAATTTAAATAGATCAATTTCAAGAAATGAAATAAGAGGTCATCAAAAGCCTACCAACAAAGAAAAATCCAGGACCAGATGGGTTCTCAGCTGAATTCTACAAAACCTTTAAAGAAGAGCTCATTCCAATACTTCTCAAGGTATTTCATAAAATAGAAGAAGAGGAAAGGCTCCCAAACAAATTCTATGAAGTCAATATCACCCTGATACCTAATCCAGACAGAGATACATCCAGGAAAGGAATTTTAGACAAATATCCCTAATGAACATTGATGCAAAAATTCTCAATAAAATTTTAGCAAATCGCAAACAAAAATATATTAAAAAGGTAGTCCACCATCATCATGTGGGTTTTATCCCAGGCATGCAAGGTTGGTTCAACATTCAGAAATCAATAAATGTAATTCGCCATATCAATAGATTTAAAGTCAAGAATCACATGATTATTTTGATAGATAAAGAAAAAGCATTTGATAAAATACAGCACCCCTTCATACTCAAAACACTGGAAAAAATAGGAATAATGGGAACATTCCTTAACATTGTAAAGGCCATCTATGCTAAGTCCATGACAATATCATTCTAAATGGTGAAAAACTGAAAATATTCCCCCTAAAAACTGGAAATAGGCAGGGATACCCTCTTTCACCACTTCTATTGAATATTGTCCTCAAAACTCTAGCCAGAGCAATTAGACAGACCTAGGAAATTAAAGGGCTATGAATATGAAAAGAAGACTCAAACTATCTCTATTTGCTGATGACATAATTGTATATTTAAAGGAATCAGGAAATTCCACCAGAAAACTTTTAGAACTCATAAGTGAATTCAGTAAAGTAGGAGAATATAATATCAATGCTCATAAATCCAATCTATGTTTATACATAAGTGATGAATCTTCAGAAAGAGAAGTTAGGAAAACTACCGCATTCACAATAGATTCGAAAAAATAAATTACTTCCCAATCAATCTAACAAGAGAGGTGAAGACCTCGCAATGAGAACTACAGAACACTGAAAAAGGAAAATGAAGAAAACCTTAGAAGATGGAAAGATCTCCCATATTTTGGATAGACTTAGAAATAATATTGTCAAAATGGCCATACTATCAAAAGTGCTATACAGATTCAATGCAATTCCAATTAAATGTAATGTACATTACAGAAATAGAGTAAGCTATCATGAAATTCATCTGGAAGAATAAGAAACCCAGAATAACTAAAGCAAACCTTAGCAGGAAGAATGAAACAGGGGTATTGCAATACCAGAACTTCACCTATACTACAAAGCAATAGTAACAAAAACAGCATGGTGTGGGCACCAAAAAAGACAGGTAGATCAATGGTACAGAATAGAGGACACGGACACAAACCCAAATAAATACAATTTTCTCATACTAAACAAAGGTGCCAAAAATATGCAATGGAGAAAAGATAGCCTCTTCAACAAATGGTTCTAGGAAAACTGGAAATCCATATGCAACAGAATGAAATTAAACCCCTATCACTCACTCTGCACAAAAATCAACTCAAAATAGATCAAGAACCTTGAAATAATACCAGAGTCCCTGCATCTTATAGAAGAAAAAGTAGGCCCAAATCTTCAACATGTTGGATTAGGATCAGACTTCCTTAACGGGACTCCCATACCACAAGAAATAAAAGCAAGAATCAATAAGTCAGATAGATTCAAACTAAAAAGCTTTCTCTCAGCAAAGGAAACTATAAGCAATGTGAAGAGAGAGCCTACAGAGTGGGAGAAAATCTTTGCCACTCATACTTCAGGTAGAGCACTAATTTCCAGAATATATAAAGAACTCAAAAAACTCTACACCAAGAATATAAATAACCCAATGAAAAAATGGGCTAAGGATATGAACAGACACTTCAGAGAAGATCTACAAGCAATCAACAACTATATGAAAAAATGCTCAACATCTCTAGTAATAAGAGAAATGCAAATCAAAACTACACTAAGATTCCATCTCACCCCAATTAGAATGGTGATTATCAAGAATACTAGCAACAATAGGTGTTGGAGAGGATGTGGGGAAAAAGGTACACTCATACATTGCTGATGGGGCTGAAAATTATTGTAGCCACTCTGGAAAGCAGTGTGGAGATTCCTTAGAAAACTTGGAATGGACCCACCACTTGACCCAGCTATCCCACTACTTTGCCTATACAAAGGACTTAAAATCAGCATACTACAGAGATGCAGCCACAACAATGTTCACAGCTGCTCAATTCACAATAACCAGATTGTGGAACTAATCTACATGCCCTTCAATTAGTGAATGGATAAAGGAAACAATACACACACACGCACACACACACACACACACAATAGACTATTACTCAGCCATAAAAAACAAAATTATGGCATTTGCAGGCAAATGGATGAAATTGGAGAATATCATGATACGTGAGATAAGCCAATGTCAAAAAAAAAGGAAGAATGATCTCACTAATAAATGGATGATGACACATGTAGAGGGGTGGAAGGGGGCCAAGAATGGAGGAAGGAAGGACTATGTAGAGGAACAAGAGGGGCGGGAGGGGTGGGGGAAGAGAAAAGGATAACAGAATGAATCAAAAATTATTACCCTAGGTAAATATATGATTACAAATATGGTATGACTCTACTTAATGTACAGAGAAACAAGATGTGTCCCATTTGTTACATTAGAAATTAATTTAAAAAAAAAAAGAAAAGAAAACCAGTGTTTCCTCAGCTCTCTTCTCTGGTTCCTGCCAGGCTTACAGTAACTTTGGACAGTGGACTTTTTGAGAGCTACACAGAGCTAACATTGGACTTTGAAGCTGTGAAAAATTACATAGATGTCCTAGTCTCTGTAACTTTTGTGAAAACAAATAATAATGCTTACATAGTCTTTAACCTGATAATAAGGCATTTATAAATAAAAGATTGCTTATGTAACTCTTTAGATCTGCATTTCCATCAGAGAACAGAATGCCATCTGATCTCAGTTTAATCTTCAAAATCTGTGTTTATAAATCTTTATTTTCTAATCTTCCTTTGCCCCTCACAGAGCTTCAGAATTTGGTCATGCTAATCATAGCAAAAGAGAAAAAATTAGCTTCAGAATTAGAATACTTTACCTAAAATTTGTAAAGAGCTCCGCCTTATGAGATAGGCTCTGCCTCACCCTGCTGCATGTTAGAATGGCTCCAAAGTAAGCCAGATTTTAAATCATTTAAAGTTGTGTTCAAAGTTGGATGATAGTTGTAAAGATTATTGTGATCTCAAACAGGGGATATAATGAATAACTCAGCCAAAATTCAAGATAGCTATTGCACAAACTGAATGTTTTACTGTTGATGATTCCATTTTGTATTTTCCTTGTAAACTCTATAACTTTTGCCTGATTAATTTTTTGCAAAAGTACTGCTTCAAGAGCAACTTGAAGCAGTAAGGCAACACCAATAGGACAGATATTGTAAACCCCTATTAGATAAAAGGGATCAATAACTGTAAAGTCATAGGCATTGAAATTAAAGTCCAGTACTCTTACATTATGACTGGTGAGTCTTATATGCTGGATGTTTAAGATCACATTTAGAAATTGATATCAAATACAGAGGCCAAGAACGCCAGCATTTGGCTCTTGCCCTGAAAGTCAGCCTGAATACAGGGAACAAGGGAACTTCTCTCAGGAGCTTTGCAACTCTGGGCCGCACAACCTCCCAAACAGGGAGATTTATGATACCACTGGAGGATGAAAAGCCAATCAGTGAACCTGTTACAGAGGAGGGTCATTGTGAAAGGGAGACATCCCTGATGCTTCCAAGGGAAGCACTAATGGAGCTAATATATGCTCTTACATTCTCTAAAAATGACACCTGTAGGAACTCAGCAGACTCTTAACAGACAGGAACAGGTCAATTTGACCAGCTTGGTCTTAAACACCTAGCAAAACACGTTAAACAGAAATACAATTTTCTCATACTAGACCAAGGGGCCAAAAATATGCAATGGAGAAAAGCCTCTTCAACAAATGGTGCTGGGATAATTGGAAATCCATATGCAACAGAATGAAACTAAACCCATATCTCTCACCATGCACAAAACTCAACTCAAAATGGATTAAGGACCTCAGAATCAGACCAGAGACCCTGCAGATTATAGAAGAAAAAGTAGGTCCAGATCTTCAACATGTTGGCTTAGGACCAGACTTCCTCAAGAGGACTCCCATAGCACAAGAAATAAAAGCAAGAATCAATAACTGGGATAGATTCAAACTAAAAAGCTTTCTCTCAGCAAAGGAAACTATCAGCAATGCGAAGAAACAGCCTACAGAGTGGGAGAATATCTTTGCCAATCATACTTCAGATAGAGCACTAATCTCTAGAATCTATAAAGAACTCAAAAAACTCTACACCAAGAATGCAAATAATCCAGTAGTCAAATGGGCTAAGGAAATGAATAGACACTTCACAGAAGAAGATCTACAAGCAATCAACAATCATATGGAAAAATGTTCAACATCTCTAGTAATAAGAGAAATGCAAATCAAAACCACCCTAGGATTCCATCTCACCCCAATTAGAATGGCGATTATCAAGAATACAAACAACAACAGATGTTGGCAAGAATGTGGGGAGAAAGGTACACTCATACATTGCTGGTGGGGCTGCAAATTAGTGCAGCCACTCTGGAAAGCAGTGTGGAGATTCCTTTGAAAACTTGGAATGGAACCGCCATTTGACCCAGCTATCCCACTCCTTGGCCTATACCCAAAGGACTTAAAATCAGCATACTACAGAGATACAGCCACATCAATGTTCATAGCTGCTCAATTCACAATCACCAGACTGTGGAACCAACCTAGATGTCCTTCAATTGATGAATGGATAAACAAACTGTGGTATATATATACAATGGAATATTACTCAGCCATAAAGAATGATAAAATTATGGCATTTGCAGGCACATGGATGAAATTGGTGAATATTAAGCTAAGTGAGATAAGCCAATCTCAAAAAATCAAAGGTCGAATGATATTGCTAATAAGTGGATGAGGACACATAATGGGGGGAGGGAGGGGATAGTGTTAGGGTTAGAGTTAGCGTTAGGGAGGGGGTCAAGAATGGAGTAAGGAAGGACTGTATATAGAGAAAAGAGGGGTGGGAGTGGTGGGGGGAAGGGAAAAAATAACCGAATGAATCAAACATCATTACCCTATGTAAATTTATGATTGCACAAATAGTATGCCTTTACGCCATGTACAGAGAAACAACATGTATCCTATTTGTTTACAATAAAAAATAAATAAATAAATAAACAAACAAACAGAAATACAGCCATTCTTGGGCATTTAAAAGATATAATAGTTAAATGCAAATTAAGATGTACACTTGTGTTATTCCCCATAGAATAAATGAAGACTGGAAGTTACAAGAGACAGATTCTTAGGCAGAAGTACCTGCTAACTATCAAGATAAATTGCCAGAATTAGGAGTTTTAAGTCAGTTTAAGGCCTACAGATCCTCCTAAGTTACATAGGTAGGCTTAATCTATGATTGCTAGTGTGATTATCTAGCGCTAAGTCACAGAAATATAGACATATCTACTAAACACAGGTTATACCAACAAGAGGACTTCCTTATGCAGTCACTGCCAACTAAAAGCTAGAACAGCAGCTCCAGAAGGCAATAGAGGCATCTGCTGGCCCCCCCCCCGACATCCCTGCAAAGATGAATAACATTTATTGCTCAAGTTTCCTTGCAGAACTGTCAAGCACTAGATCTGACAGCAGACAAAGGGGGTACATGCCTCCTCCTAAGAGAAGAATGTTGCTGTATCAATAAAACTGGTCTAGTGGAAAGAAACATCAAAACTCTCAGACATCTAAATGAAAGGCTGAATCAAGAAGAAACAAATGACCCTGGACAGGATGGCTGAATTCCACTTTTGTCACCTGGCTGACCCCTATGCTTACTCCCCTCTTTGTGATAGAATTTCTGCTAATGATTGCTCCCTGTCTTCTCAGGTTTACCCAGAACCGCATGAATCATGTTGCCAGAGTGACATACAACCTGATGCTCCTACACTCTTATAGCTGCCTCCCCACCAATGTAGAACCCAAAACTTTCTTTCCCCATGACGCCCCCTACCATGCAGTAGTAGCCAGATGGACTCTGACACCCTATATCACCAAACATGTAGAGATGTTAGGTCTGAATTTGGGTGACTATATGACAGAGAGCAGAGCAAATGAGGCAAAGGGGAGCACGCCACATGGTGATCAATCAAACTGGCAGGAAAACTTCACTGACCTTTATCTTAACCTGTTACTCAGCAGGACCTCTGCTTTCTCTGGCCTATAAAGACCCTGGGCAGCTGGGGCCACATGTAATTATCTCTGGCTCCCTACCCTGACCTCTAACCCAGGGGGCTGGAAATTTTGCCTAAGAACCAAATTCCAATAAAACTTGCTTTGGCCGCTTCCTCTCCTATTTTATTTAGCTGCTAACTGTGCCCCTAATCTTACAAAAACATTTTTAAAAAATCTTATGGAACGACATCAACAAAATTTCACTTTTCAAGAAGCATAGTGATATACTGCAAAAGGCACAGGGGAGTTTTTTGGCATTATGGAACTGTTATACATCTTGGTTATGGGGATGGTTACACAACTGTCAGTCCTTTTCAAGACTCAGAAATTCACAATAAAAGAATGAATTTTACTTTAAATTTAGCTTAGTGAAAAAAATTAAAAAGCATGCATCATGTTATGTGAAGAATATAATGACTACTCTGAGTTTCCAATTTGGGAATCTTAAAAATTGCTGGGCACAGAAATTTCTGTGCATGTCTGTGATTCCAGCAACTTGTGCAACTGAGGTAGGAGGATTGTAAATTCAAGGCTGGCCTCAGCAACTTAGCAAGATTTTGTCTAAAAAATAAATAAATAAATAAAAAGTGTTGGAGATGTTTCTCAGTGGTTAAGTACCCCTGGCCTTAATTCTTGGTATAATAAAAATAATAATAAGAAGAAGATGATTAAGAAAGCCAATATATCTATGCATGCATGAGAATTTCCCCATTCATAAAAAAACTGTATGCCAAGTACAGACCAAAAACTGACATATGAACCAGATGTTAGCAGTGGTTACTTCTACAGAATGGAATGGAGGAATGTTGGTCAGAAATAGTTTTGATTTTGTCTAACTGTGGGGCATTTAAAGACACCTATATTCATGTATATTTATATTTATGTATTTAAAACCATTTCAAAAAAACATGTGTGGAAAATATTTTCATAAATAGTAGGGTACTGAGGATGTCTTTTCCATCTTTGTGATCTGGTTCACAGGAGCCAGGAGAAGGAGGCAAAAGTAATGAAATAATTGAGAAGTATTAGGAGGCAGAGATTAAATGCTTGTGAACAAATTTGACAAATGCTCTGAAACAAGGGATCTTCAAATTAACCTTTTCTTTCAGGTTTTAGCCAACGCATCATTATAAATGCAGAGTTACAAGCCAACTTTTGAAACATGTACAATTGACCATGGTGGACGTTGCCACACAGAAGCCATGCTGTACTATGAGAGTAAACCATCTTTTACTTCACCGCAGGTTGACAGCTGTAAACAGACTGGAGGGCCAAAAGTTTCCTTTCTGAATGGGTACCAGGAGAGACTTAGCAATTTCCATTCTTATGCAAATATAACCTACAATGTCCTAATCCAACCTGGCTTTTTCTCTGTGTACCTTACTTCCCCTCCCTGCTAACTGGAACCACAGCCTTGCACAATGCAAATTTTCCTTTCCAAAAAAAGTGGCAGAGACCTGGAGTGGCTCCAGAATCTCAAAGTGGCTTAAAGGAGGAATAACACATGTACCTGTTGTATGTAGTCTAAATGGTTAATGAAATGGACATTTTGTGGGATTTTCCATCCCTCCTTGACCACCACCCTACCACTTTCCTATGCCCACCACAGCCCCATGTGTTCAAGGATTTTTGGAAGATAGATGTTGATATTTCTTCCTTAGCTATGTGAATTTATGAGTTCATATTTTCTTTTTTTAATTTTTGTGTATATTTTACTTCATGAAATGAAGAGTTGCTTTCTTTATCCCCTCAAATTTCTTTTTGGAACTCTGGGGCTCTGATACTTCCACCTTATCACAGTTTTATGTACTTCCTTCAAACACTACTTCTTTTCATTGTCATTCAGCCATTCAATGTTCAGTTCAAAATTCTGTCCATCTTTTAAAAAAAGTCAAATTTTCATTATGAGTTTTCTTTTACTCATGTTATTTTATTTTATTATGTTTGGTGGTGGATGTGCACTATGGGCACTCAAATATTGAGCTACATCCACATTTTTTTTAAATGTTGGATTTGTAGGTTTTCCAGGTTACCCAGGCTGGCCTTGAACTTGGGATCCTCTGGCCTCAGCCTCTGGAGAGACTGGGAGAAGAGATGTGTTCCACTGTACTTGGATCATGTGTTAGTTTAAAATGTACTTCATCTCCAAATGTTTGACAATATTTGTAATGTACAAAACTGCTACCCCGACATTTCTGGTGCAGTCATTATCCCCACCTCCCAACCACTTGTCAATCTGTGAACATCCTAGCTAGCTATTGGTTCATCAGTCAGTTTGCAAGTACCCCTCTCCGTTATTGGTCCCTTGTTAGCCCAACAGAATTCAACTGCTTCATGGTAGCTACTCCGCCATCTTTTCTCTCTTGCTTTCTCTCCCACTGACTCACTTTCTTTCTTCTTGCTTTCCACCCTCTCTAACACACGCCCTTTCCCTTTCCTTTCTCTTTTCCTCTCATTTTCTCTCTTACCCTGCAGAGAGACACTCTGTTTGCTTAATAAACTCCCTTATGAGATTTCCCATGTCTGGAGTGGTTTCCGTGGGATTTCCTACAATATTGATTGTGGTTTAATTTTTTATTTGTACCTTTCTTTCTTTCTGTTTTCTTTTTTAGTGCCAGGGATGGAACCCAGTGGTGCTTAATTACTCATTTCCAAACCTAGCCCTTTTTATTTGATTTTATTCTCTTATTATAATTATTATTATTAATTTTGAGACAGTGTCTTGTTCAGTTACTAAGGGTCTCACTAAATTTCTGAAGCTGGCTTTGAACTTGGGAAACTCTTGTTTGCCCCAGTCTTCCAAGACAGGCAGATACCACTGTGCCTGAACTCTAGCTTACTTTCATGGTGTTCAGAGAAGAGATGTGACATGATTTCCTATTTTCAACATTGTTGAGATTTGCTTTAAGTTCCCTTTTATGGTTAAGTTTGATAAACATTTCATATTTGTTCACAAAGAATGCATACCTTTTCTTGTTTGTTTGTTTGTTTGCAGGGCATCCTGGTGCTTGAACCTAGGGCCTTGTGCTTCACAGGCAAGCACTTCATGCACTGAGCTAAATCCCCAGACCCTAGAATGCATATTTTGTAGTCATGGTGTTCAGTGTTGTGAGGATGTCCATTAGGTGAAGGTTGTTCACCATGTAGTTCCTCTGCCCTTTGTTTTCGCTACATTTTTTTTGCCTATTTCATGAGCTATTAAGGAAAGACAGTTTTATCTCTGTATCATATTTGATTCATCCATACTTATTTGCATTCTTATTTGCAGATGAACCCAATAACTTTATTTTGTTTATTTACTTTTATATGGTGCTGGGGAAGGAATCCAGTGCCCCACGTACACATGAGCTAGGTAAATGCCCTACCACTGAGCCACAAACCCAGTCCAAGTGCATCAATAAGTCATCTTGGTCTCACTAAGCTGTAGTCTGATTGATTATCCCTTCCGTTTTGTGTTTGTGTCTCGGAGATAGCTCCAGAGTAGTCTTCATGATTCCATGGGGACATTTTCCATTTGCTGCTTAGGATGTGTTTCTGTCTCTATTTCCCTGTCTGTCCACCTGCCTGTCTGCCTCTTTCTCTCTTTACTCCCTCCCTGTTTCTCTCACTTGTAATCCTGGAAGCCCAGGATGACTAGATTACCTGGGGGACTTAAACAGGATGCCTAAGTCTTCAAGGGGGAGGAGAGAGGTTTGGTACTTTTGGGTCTGACAAACCTTGCATTGCAAGCTTTTACATGAACACTGACTACTATGTGCAGAACTGGGCAGTGTCACAAAGTTTTGAGTTATACAGAAACATAAAAATAAAGGCAGAGATGACAAGCTTTCTCCTGATTTCAGTATCCCAGAGTGAATGGTGTTTAGGTCTAGATAAACAGCCACTGTTTGTTTTTTTTTTTTTTTTTTTCTTAAGCAAAGGGAGTCTCTTTTTGTCCCTGTTACAATTTCTTATTACCAAGGACCTAAATGTATTTGGGTCTGTTACCAAATGTAAAATGACTTGACTTATGGTTCAAGAAAATGGTTATTTCTTAGGAAGGAAATAAAAAATAAATGACAAAAGTAAATAAAACCCGCCAAACAGGCACAGTACAACTAGACAGGAACTGACTATAAGAGACTGTTCATCTACAAAATTTTGTCTAGAAAGGAGAACACAAAGCCCAAAAAAAGGAAAATCCAACTTCAAAGCAAATTCCACTAATTTTTACATGTTTATCTCCAGAGCCAAAGGAAGTTACTGCAGGAAATGGAGCTGGATTCCAAGGAAGGTCTTTCAAATCAGAAGCCTCTGGAGATCCCTAAGCTCTTCATATTGAAAGAATTTTTAAATGAGCTCCATTCAGATATCTGCCTTTTAAATGGGGCTAATGGGATCATTTATTTAATAGACATCAGAGAGAGGGAGAGAGCTGTGGAAGATGGAGGGGGTGCTGTAAACAGATTCAAACACAAAAAAGTAGAAATTATTCTATTTAAGACAGGAGAACTGGGGATGGTGGCTGTTGTGATTTAGTGGCAGAATGACCAAAAATCTGTGCAGCCAAATACAAAGCAAAAATGGATAAAAACATCAAGAAAGGAAAGACAAACAATGGAGAGAGGTGAAGAGCGATGGAGAGATCCAGTGAGAGCCAGTGCAGAAAGAGAGCTCAGTACAGTCTGGTGCTACTTTTGATTCTTTTTATTCTCTCTCTCTCTCTCTCTCTCTCTCTCTCTCTCTCTCTCTCTCTCTCTCTCTCTCTCTCTCTCTTCCTCCCTCTATCCTTTTCTCTCCCTCTTTCTCTGATCTATCTAATTTTTTTCATTAATTGAAATTATTGTGGAGTGTCACACAGATAGATTCTGCATCCTGCGGCCTTCCTTCATTATTCAAGTTGCTCAAGAATTTGGCCTAAACCATGCCACTTTTTCTATGGACATGAGATACCTTTCACCAGATTATTGGGGTATTGTTTCTTTTACTGCTTTTCACCCTGACCTCTTCTCCTTCCCCTCCTTTTCTTTTTCTTCTTCCCCTCCAGGGGAATTTGGGGTTGCTTTTAGTTTAAGAAGAGTTTTATGCTCCCTTTGGTTCCAGAGACCCTGCTCAGGATCATCACAAATATCCTTGCAACACATTCTTCCCCATGTTTGCCTCCACAGGCTCCCAGAAGGAGGAAGCAGAAATGCAAGGCCTTGGTACATTCGATATGTCTCATGTTCTCAGTCAGTCTGAAAACACTGGTCACCAGGCACAGGCTTAGCACAATGTGTCTCCTAGAGGACAGAAAGAGGCCTAGGAGAAAAATATCTCAAATGTCACAAAATCTGAACCCTCAATCGTAAGTGTAATCACAAAATGACGGGAGGCAGACCCTGACGAATTCAGAGAAGACTTTTTTTCTTCACAAACTCAGACGCTATTGAAATCCATTTTCCCAATGGGAAAAAAGAATGGATCCCGGTAGAGAGGAAATTTTGGTTTTATAGGGTGCAAAGATGTAATCCTTGAAAACCATATACCTTTAACAGTTTTGAACATCATGAGCCAGTTGTACAGGTTAAATCTTTAAGTTAGGAGGGTGGTGGTTGTAAAAAGTTTGAAACTCATTGTGCTTTCTCTGGGATCCATTGTTTCCCAGAATTTCAATATGTGCTGTGCCTCCATTTAGGGCTAATCTGCAATGGAGGATGGTCTAAGTTTAGGGCCCATTGTTATTAGATAAGTGTGCACTGGAAGAGGTTTAATGCATGGCTGATTTTTCTTTCCTCACCCTGATCAACACTATCCCTCCCTTTTTTTGGGGGGAGCTGTGTTTTAGGAATATTCTTTTCCATACTCCTTCAATGAGGAAGAACGAAAAGGGATATCTTAGGTTGACAAAAAGACACACAAAATACAGAGACAAACTGGGTATTGGTGGGGCACCTGGAATTACAATTTCTCTATTTGGAACACCACTGAGCCCTGAGCAGGGAGGATCACAAGTTCAAGGCCAGCCTGAGGGATAAATCGAGACACTTTTCCAAAAGAAATAAGCCCTGCGTGGTGGTTCGTGGATGTCATCCCAGAACCTTGCTAGGCTGAGAACGGAAAGAGGATTGCAAGTTCAGAGTCACCCTCAGCCATTTAGTGAGGACCTGCCTGAGAATAAAAAGGAAAAGTGGCTTGGGTTATGGCTCAATGGTTAAGCACTCCTGGGTTCAATCACCCTTGTACCAATAAAGGAATAAATAAATAAATAAATGTGTGGATGCAGCTAAGGATTAGATCACCCCCAAGTTCCATTCCCAGTACTGAAAAAAAAGTTTGTGTAAGTATGTAAGTAAATGTGTTTATATATTAAATACTATATATACATATGTATGTATGTATGTATATTTGTGTGTATGTGTGTATATGTATTATTTTTTTTCTTTTTACATATTTACGTTTATATGAGAGGAAAGGCACTCACTCACAGAATATACCAAAGCCCCTGATAATTAAAGGCCAAAGGTCACCTTTGCTGCAGAGACGTAAGCAAGCTACTCTTCTCTTCTACCAGCCCATCTAAATTAGAGGGCCAAAAACACATACCAACTCCTGTCACCTTTCCCCCAGCTACTGCCTGGGGGTGGGCGCCAGTGGCTTTGGTGACTCTAGATAACCTTAGGCCAATCGCACATCCTCCTGTTGGTGGACCCATTCAAATGCCTGCCCTATCAACTTTTGATGGTAGTCACAGTGCCTCCCATGGTGACAATGGGTGACAGGCAATCAATCTGAGTGAGGAGAAACAGGGAGTGAGAAGGGGAGAGCCCCTGGGCCCCACTACACCATGAACCACCAGTTTTACTGCTCTCCTGCAGCCACACGTGTCCCTTTCTCTCCCCAGGGGCCCTTCATCTCAGTCTCCTCTAAAACCACAGCCCCTGAGGAAGTCTATGGGGGAGGCATTGTAATAATAAAAATATGTCTCCATCTGTAGCCTTTGGTACACTCGGTGGGTCTGTGGTCAGGGAAAGGCTCTGCCTCATCACTGGTGACCCTCACTGATGATCCCCTGGTACAAGGACAGATCACAATTTTGTGGTGAGATTTCTTCCTACTCATCACTTAGGATCTCACAGAAGCCTGTGGAAATCTGGTTGTCAGGGTCAAAAGACTTGGTACAGCATGTTTGTCTGGAGTTTCAGCAGTGCCAGGCACCAAGTGGTGTGCACCTCTGTCAGGTAAGCATTGGAGAAGGGGAGGGGAGAAGGGAGACCGAGGGGTCATGGACTAAGTATGAGAAAACCTGTATTAGAGATCCTCCCTGAAGTCCCTGTGTACAAGATGGGGCAAAGAGGTCCCTGGTTCCAGCAGGGACTTAATAGGAAAATGAGACTTTGCTACCAATTCTCCACAGTCACTTTTCACCCCACCCCTGATGCCTGAGACAGCAGCATCAAGTCAGACATTTTTAAACTTAGGGACAGCAGAGTCACAAAGAGAACTGGAGCCAGGCTCTTCAGACCTCTAATAGTCAGTGGAGGCAGAGGTCATTAGGTCAAAGGAAAGATTACACTGTGGGACAGCTAGTTCTGAGGGCACCACAATCTCTCTCAATACCTTGTTTCTGCCCCTCCCCCTAGGACATTATGACATCACAAACTGTATTGGAGTCAAGGAGAGAGACTGGGCAGGGCACCAAACACTGTTGGACACTGTTCGCAGACCAATATAGAGAGAGGACACTGGGGGCAGAAGAGGCAGGGAAAATTCCATAAGACCACAGATCAGCACCAAGGTCATATCAAATAAAGAGACAACTGGAGAGAGTGAGTGCTACATTAACATGAGTACTAAGGATATAAATTATCCAGTGAGTCAGTCTCCATGCCAGAAGTACTAAGTCTTCTGTGCCCTGTGGTTGAGCACTCCTCCCCTAGAAGTTCTTAGTCTTCTCTGGGTGCTGTGTTTAATCTGCTGTCACACACCATTGGTCACGGTCTTCTCTGTCCTCTGGGAGAGTGCCCCTATCCCACAAGTGCTCAGTCTCTTCTGGTTCATACTCTTAATCTCCCTTCCCCAACATTGCTCAAGGTCTTCTGACTCCTGTGGTGAGTTCCCCTCTCCCACCAGTGCTCAGTCCCCTCTGGGCATTGTGACTGGACACCCTTCATATACCAGGGCTCACTCTTCAATTAGCCATAGGCATATAATTCCCTTAGTAAACTCTCTGGGTGAAACACTTTTCTGCTACTGTCAGTACATTATCTTTGACCTTACCTGCATACACAGGCCAATACAACTATGGAAATTTAAAGATGTAGATACTTCTTCTTTGGAAAAGCTTCAATATGACTTTGCTGCTGCCATAAAAAGAAGGTTCTCATCAATGTCTGAAAATTCAAGACAATTTCAATGGGTGTCAATTCCCACAGCATTAAGAACATTGTTCCACCACACATGGTTCACCATTCCCACACATCTGTTCAAGTAGCTGAGAACTTATGAGTGATGTATCATGACCCATATTTCTGCCATCTCTCTGAGCATTGGCTGGAAAGCATGTAGTTAATTAGTTTTAGGATCTTTTCTGATATATCATTGGATGCTCTCTTTTGACAAGAGGGAAAGCGTCCTAGGACATTTGGGTGAGGCACGATGAACACCATCAAGTGAGAGTGTGAAATGTGACTAAGGACAATTTTCCATCATCAAGGAGGACATTTTTAGACCTTTTTAATACCACCATTCCCACCATCCATCAGCATACTGAGATATTGGACCAAGGGACACTGTCAAAAAGGATCGAAAAGTTCTCACTCCTACAGAAGAGATACTTTTTCCTTAAAAATATCTGCCTCCTCTGAATCCTGCAGTCAAGGACACCTCATCTAAATTGCCTCAGTCTTCTCTGGGCTTTTCCATAAAACTATTCTCAACCACCATTGTTAAAGATTTTCTGATTACTCTGGTAGAGTGCCCCTCTCCTACCATGCTCAGTCTTCTTCCTTTTAGTCACTAATTTTACCTAATCTGTCCTTACTTAGTCTCTTCTCAACCCTGTGGGTGAGCACAAGTCACCTAATAATGCTAATTCTGGTATGTTTTTTTTTTTTTTTTTTTCTCTGCCTTCCATTACCATTCACTGCTCATTGTCTATTGGATCTTTTGGGAGAGCACCCCTCACCTAAGAGTGTTCAGTATTCACTCTGTCCTTTTCCAAGTTTTCCAAGGCAATCCTTGTTCAGACTCTTCTGAATTCTGTGGGTGAGCAGACCTTTCCTGACAGTTCTCAGTCTTCTCTGAATTCTGTCCTTAATTAATATTCATACACCATTGCTCAGTGTCATCTGTGTACTGTGGGTGAGTTCCCCATTCCCAACAGTGCTCACTTCCCTCTGGGTATTGTGGATATACAACCTTCACCTACCTGTGTTCATTCTCCAATGAGCCCTAGGCAACCTGGGTCCCTTAGTAAAATGTCTGGGTGAGCCCCTTTTGTCTAATGTCAGTATACCATCTCTGGCCTTACCTGTTTATCCAAACAAATGTCACTGTGGAACCTTTGAGAGTTGTGGATACGTCCTCTTTGCAACAACCTCCATAGACATTTGGTGCCTCCATGCAGAAAGACTCCTGGCCAAAGCTTGAAAACACAAGACAATTTTCATGGATGTTAATTCCAGCCACACTGAGGAGATTGTTCCATGACTCAGAGTCCACCAACTCCATAAATTTGCTCCAGGGGCTGAGCAATTATGAGTGATATAACAAGTTCAGGATTTCTAACATCCATCTGAGTAGTGAATGGAAAACATGTATTTCAGTAGTTTCAGGATCATCTCTGATATGTCACTAGCTATCAACTTTTGACAGTACAGGAAAGCTCCTAGTAAATCTCACAGGCAGAAAGCACACATTCAAGGGAGTGTAAAATATGACCAAGAACAACTTCCCATCATCATGGGGGACTTCTACAGACCTTTGAAATAGGATCATTGTCACCATACCTCAGATCAGAGATACTGATCTGGTCTGAGGGATACTCTCAAAACTCTTGTAAAAACTCTGAGACCTATATGTGAGATCTCCTCACCCAAAAGACCTCCATCTCCTCTGGATCCTATAGTCAAGCACCCCACATCTATATTTACTATATCCTCTCTTGGTACTCTTCTAAATTACCCCTCATCCACTATTGTGCAGGATACTCTGAGCACCCCTCACTGATACATGCTCTCATTCTAATACTCTTATTAATAATCTCTCTTCAACATGGCTCAGCTTTCTTTGTTTAAGCTGCTACATTTGACTAACCTGTATTTACTAAGTTTCCTTTGAGTTATGTGGGTGAGCCCCCCTCACTTAACAGTGCTCAGTCTTCTCCATTTTCTTTGTCTGTGTTCCCTAACCATTCCATGCTCCTTCATTTCTGGGTCCTATTGGTGAACACACTGCACTTTGCAGTGCTCACTCTTCTCTCTGTCATGTTTCAGATTCTCCAATGCAATCTTTCTCAAACTCTTCTGGGTCCTGTGTGTGAGCACTCCACACCTCACTGTGCTCAGCATTCTCTAGGCCCTGTCCTTAATGTCTCTTTACACACCAGTACTCTGGGTAATCTGAATCCTATGGTGAGTGCCACACTCACACATATGTGCTCAGTTTTTTTCTGAATATTATTTTGGAGTGCCCCTTATCTTCCAGTACTCTGCATCCTGTTTCATCTGGGTTATTTCCCTCATTCAGCAGTGCTCAGCATATTCTGGGTCCTCTGGGTGAATGTCCCTCAACTAGCAGTGCTCAGTCTCCTCTGTGCCATGTGCTAAGTTCACAGAACCAATCTTATTGTAGTCTCATCTGGTTCCTGACTTTGATCAAATGTAGTTGAACATTGCACAGACTTCTCTGGGTCCTGCCAAAATCTCACCTCATTCAACATTGCTTAGATAACTCTGATTCCTGTGTGTGAGTGCCCATCACCCATTATTAGTGCATTGATTACAATGGGTCCTCTTGGTGATAGCCCCTCTCTCAGCCTTCTGTGCTTAAATTGCAATTTTCACATTGCCTGTGTTCCTTAGTCTTCTTTGTGACCTGTGGGTGAGCACCCTTCATCAAATAGTGCTAGTCTCCTCTTTTTCTTTTTTCTCATTTAAGTAACCATTCCGTGCTCATTTTATCTGGGTGATTTTGGTGAGCATCCATCACCTTAGAGTGCTTAGTCTTCTCTGTGTCCTGTTTTAGGTTCCCCAAGGTAATCCTTGCCCACAGTCCTCTGAGTCGTGTGAGTGAGTGCCCCTCACCTGACATTGCTCAGTCTTCTGAGTATTGTCCTTAATCTCCCTTCACAAACTATTGCTCAGTGTCATCTGAATCCTCTGGTGAAAACACCTTTCACACAGATGTTATTTTTTTTCTGAATATTGTGTTGGAGTGCCCCTTACCCTCAAATACACTGTCTCCTCTGTGTCCTCTCCATGAGCACCCCCATCCAGTGGTGCCCAGTATATTCTGGGACCTTACGGTGAGCACCACCTACCTAGTAGTGCTCAGTCACCTCTGTGATGTGTGCTAAGTTCCCATAGCCAAACTTAACTCAACCTTCTCTGGCACCTGTTTGTGATCATAGAGAGCCTAACATTGCTCAGTCCTTTCTGGTTTCTGTCTTAATTTCACCTGCTCCACCATTACTCATGATCTTTTGAATCCTGTGGGTGAGTGACCCTCTCCCAACATTACCCATTATTATCTGTGTCCTGTACTTATTCTCTATCCCCACACCATTAGTTGGGTCCTCTGAGTCATGTGGGTGAGCACCACTTTCCCACCAGTGCTCAGTCCCCTGTGGGTTTTACTGGAGGTTAGAGTTGCAGCAATAGTGTTCTGTCTCCACTGAGCCCTCAGCAACTTGTTTCTTTGAGTGACATATCTGGGAGTGTCCCTTTCCTTCTAATGCACCATTTCAGACATTATCTGTGTGTCAAGGCCAACACTTCTTTGAAATTTTAGAGAAATGTGGATAATTCCTGTTCCAAATACTCAACAGGTCTTTTGTGCTGCCATGCAGACAGGCTTCTCTCCAATGCCTGAAAACCCCAGACAATTTTTAAGGATGTCAATGCCCGTAGCACTGGGGACCTCATTCTACCATTCATTGACAATTTCCTCACCTATTATGAAGGAACTGAGGTCTTATGGGTGATGTAGTTCAGACAGGATTTCTGACATTTTTATGAAGAGTGGAAGAAAATATATTTAAGAATTTTCAGAAGCTTTCCTGATATGTCACTGGTTGCTCCCTTTTGACAAAAGAGTAAACCTTGTAGGAAAGTTGAGTGAGGCAAATTTCACCCTGTAAATTGCAGTGTGATATGTGTCCATGGACAATTTCCTGTCAATATGTAGGACTTCTCCAGACCTTTGAAAATGCTGCATTGTCAAACCACTTCTAAACTACCTGAGGCCATGGCCTGAGGGACTCCCTTAATAAGCTTCTAAAGGCTGTGAGTTATCTTGAGCACACCTCTTCTAAAAGAAGTCTGTTTCTTCTGACTTGTGTGGTAAACAAAAACCCACTTAATGATGTTCATGCTTCTCTGGGTCCTGCCCTAAGTCTCCCCTCACCGATCATTGCTGAGGATGTTCTGGATTCTTTGGGGAGTGCTCCTCACCTGCAGTGCTTCAATTCCACTGGACTTTCTAGTTGATTGCACCTATCCTACACTGGTTAAGTCTTCTTTGATTTAGCTGCTAAATTCACCTAATCTGTCCTTAATCAGTCTCATTTTGGTCCTGAGGGTGAGTGTCCCTCACTTAATAGTGCTCAGTCTTCTCTGTTACTTTATTCTAAGTTCCCTAAACATTTATTTCTCAATCTTCTCAGGGTCAGTTGCATGAGTGCCCTCAATTAATACTGCTCAGTCTTTTTTCCATCTTGTATTTTCCCTAAGGCAATTCTTGCTCAGACTTCTCTGGGTCCTGTGGATGAGCACTTTTCACCTGAGAGTGCTTAATATTCTCAGGGTCTGTGCTTAATCTTCCTTCACACAACATTGCTGAGTGTCATCTGAGTCCTGTGATGAGTGCCCCTCCACATAGGTTCACATTTTCCCCTAAATATTGTTATGGAGTGCTTCGTACCCTCCAGTAAACTGTCCCATCTATGTCATCTCAGTGATTGCACCTTATCCACTAGTGCTCAGTATTCTCCTGGACCTCTGGGTTAGCACCCCTCACCGAGCATTCCTCATTCTCCTCTGGACCATGGACACAGTTCCCCTATCATTTCTCAGCCTTATCTGGCTCCTGTATGTGAGAATATATAGCCTAACCGTGCTCAACTTTTTATCTGGTTTCTCTCTTAAACTCAAATCCTCCATAATTGCTCTGGGACTTGTGAGTCCTGTAGTGAGCACCCCTTGCACACAGTTGCACATTTGCCTGAACTCTGTCACATAGCACCTCCTACTTCTGTTCTCAGTCTTCTCTTCTTCATCTTCTTAACACCCCCTTGACCACCTGTACTCAGGATCCTCTGGTTCCTCTTCATTTGTGCCACTCACCTACAAGTACTCAGTTTCCTCTGGGTCTGTGAGTGAGTGCCCTCAACTATCAGGGCCCAGGATCCTCCCTGTCCTATGCACAATCCAGGTGTTCTTCATTGCACTTTTTCCTCAGTCACCTTCTGGTGTGTACCACACTCCCTCTTGTGTTACTTCTTTATGAAAATATTGTTAGGGACTTCTTGCTCCCTGGGTACCCTTGATGTTTGTGGTTTAGTGGGTCTTTCCTGTCTTGCCAGTCCCTGGTGGAGCTGGTTGGGGGATTGATTCTGGGCTCCTGTTTGAAATTCTGTGCTGCTTTCTTCACGTGTGCAGCAGGAGTGCTTCTGAACCCGTGATGCACTTCATGGCCCAACTTGTGGTGTTTCACGGAGACAATGGACCCCCGAGCTGTACTTTCAATTAGTGGATATATCTGACTCTGCTGACAGGCATTCTGCAATTGTGTGTCTTTCCTAGCTCTGCCAGGTCTGACTGTGCTGAGGTTCAGAAGGCCTGAAGCAGAGAATTCCTACACCCACACCTGAGCCTTCCTCTACACAGGCTGCCTTATTCCCAGAGCCCTCCCTCCCTGGCAAAGGCTTGAAGAAGTGTCTCTGTTCTTCTCTCAGGCCCTCTTGTGGTCCTTCAAGGGCTCTGATTCAAGCTGATGAGAGCCAATGTGCTCCTTATGAATGCCTCCTTTTAAAAACACAAGACCATAGCACAAGCTACCTTCGTCTATTCTCTTACACTCACAGCTGAGCCAGTGCTTGCATTGAATGTGGGCTTGAAGCTGCCAGGAGAAGAATGGTCTCTGGTTGCCATGGGATCCGTGATGTCACCATGGTCTCGGGTGCTCTTCTGTGACCTCAGTTGGAATCTGGGGTGCAGGAGCCATGTAACATGAGCCAGTCGTCAAAGCTTATGTTGCCCAAGGATTCACAAACCCTCTGGAGAATGCAATCAAGTGCCTTCTCCTAAGGGAGCCTAGAAGCCCCGTGCTCTTCACAACCAAATTGCCCAATGCATGCTCCCTCCCCTTTGATTAGAGGAGTTCTCCCATGATGGTTCTCATGTCACAGGAGAACTGGAAAGCAACATGCATTTTTCTGAGTGGAAATGAATGCACCTGAGTGAATGTAGGATCAAGAATATGACTTTAAGCCACGATCTCTCTGTAACCAATCTTGAGAGTAATAACTGAAATCATATTGAGCAGAAAATTGAAATTGGATGAGGAATGTTTTCCTTTGCCACCACATTTCACTTCTGGGACCCAAGACCCCATGAGCCACCAGCACTTGCCTTTGCATTTTGATATCTCACAACAGCATCTGGTACATTACTGAAGCATGCCTACTGAGAGAAAGAGGCATAGCACAGGAGAAACAACTTCCTCTGCCTCACTCTTTCCTGAGATGACGGGCAAGATCCATCACCTGAACTTGCTTGTCCATTATGCACAGGTCTCTGCTGTTTCGAATTTTTCAAAAGAAAATGACACAAGGAAAAAAAAAGAAAAGGATTGAGGAATTAATCAGTAGATTGTGAATATATTGGCGAGGGTTGCATGTGTGAATGATCCACAAAATCTCCATTTGTAGTCAACAACTCAACATATCCTTAATCCCACATAGTCCTGCCTCTGCCCCTGCTTCTGACTTACTTGGATCCCTGATACAATTTTGTGCTCAGAGATCAGTTACATCCGTTTTCCTCCTTAAGTAAAGAGGAGAAAAATCTGTCCCTCAAAACACACTGCTGGTCTTGAGTATTGACACGCAAAAGAGTTCCTGGCAGGATTGTGGTGTACAAGAGGATTAAGAATTCCTTAAGCATTGTTTGGCTTGGTCATGATTGCTCTTCTGCATACTTTTTCAAAAAGTAGGACTGTAAGTCATCAAGTGCTGTAACTCAGAGAAGCCATTCCTGTGCTGGCGATATAGCCCATCACCTAGAATGCCTGCCTCCCATGCTTGAGATGGAGGATCAAGTCCCTAGCACTGTTAGATTATGGAAATTACAAACAAGCTAAATGAGATTCAGAGGCTCCCAACCTTCCACCCTCTCACCTCTTTCTTTTTTTTTTCTCCTCTCCTCACAAAATGCATCAACACTAGAAACAGCATCAGTTTTACATGCACCCATTTCCACAGACAAATTTCATTTTGCAAATGTGCTCCAAGAGAGTAGTGCTGCACACTCACCTGCCTTTCCTCAGAGGGCTGCTTCCCCAACCTCACTCTACCTTCCTCATGACATAGATCACGGGGCTCTCATGTGTATGCTTATGGGAATAACTCTTCACCACCTTCCTCCACTGCATATTCTTCACAAGGCATTGATGGCAAGAAATTCAAAATGACAAATGGCTCTCTCCAGCCTTCTTGTACACACTCCCAGACCCTCTGCCAATGAAGGAGAATTCCACACCTGAGCACTGTCCATGTTAACCACAATGACAACTGGAAAACCAAGTGGTGAACACAAAAGACAGCCACTCTTTTCCCTGGAATTTCTCTGACAGATTTGCTTTGCAGTGGCTTGCATGTGACTTCTTGATGAATCATGGTAGGATTTGGGATTGACTTGATATTAGCCTCTATTGGTAGTATTCAGGACCATCACAGGGGATTTACAACCTACTCTCCCAATATCATTGGAGCTCCAGTGTCAAGAGGAATGGAGCCCTTTTATACACTCTTGTTAATATTGACGTACTTCCTCAAGAGATGCAGCATCAATTTGGGTGAAGCATAACAACAACTCGGGGTGCGAGTTGCTCTCATGTTTACTGGGGGTCTGGGAATGAATGCATTGTGGTTTGAAGGGTAAGAAATGACACAATGCAAAACAGTAACAGGCAACAGTTTTACAAAATGAAATTAGCAAGAGTAAAAACATATTCAGCTTGTATATTATCTACCTTGAATTTTGACTGAGAACCACATTATATCCCCTATTTGAGATCATAGTAATTTTACAACAAAAACCAATATTTTGTCTATAACTTTAAATAAGCTGAAGTCAGACTTATTTTGGAGTCACTCTAACATGCAGTAAGGTGGGAGACAGAACCTTATCTCAGTGAAATATGTAACCAACTTTACATATATCTTATTGATAATAGGTCCCAATAAATAGAACTTTAAATGATAAAAATAAATCTACAATAAACTCTACTCCTTAAGTTTAAGATTACCATTACAGACAAGTTTATTCTGGAGAATAGCAGCACTTGATAAATTCCCTGCTTAAAAAACTTGTATACCTGGAAAATATGAACACATTTAGTATACAACTAGTGACCATTTCATAATTACCTTGACACTTTTATCTTACCAAATTTAGCTTTTAAAGAAAAACATAGACTCTGTAACATAGTACAATACTCTAACAGTTGTCTAACCATTATAGTATACACCCCAATTTTTAAGACTAAAAGTTCTAAAGAATAAAACTTAATAGACACAAAGTTAAGAGTAAATTAGTGTTTTAAATCCTTGTCATTTTACTATGTCATTTTACCGTAAAGATTAAACTTCGATTTATATCAGAACATTAGTATTTTACCTTAGGAAAAACCTTAAATAGCTTTAACTGTCTCACATACATACAACCAACTTAGTTACACACAAACTTGTTGAAACTTGTTCTATACTTACACAGACTTTCTTAGCACTTACTTAGGCCCTCATGCATTTCATCACACAAGCACTCTTTTACCCCAAAACATATCCTTTTTCCTTTTACTAAATATATTTTCATACCCAGAACTTTTATTTTCTCTTTCCTTTCTGTCAATACTATTTTGTTCACATTCTGAAACAACTCTCATGAAATTTCTGAATTTAGATAAATTACTCCATTTTAGCAAGATAAAATACTTTGTTGTTTATAGTACTCTAACTGAAACACAGTGAGAGGGGAGATGGTAACTCTAAATCCAAATCTAAGAGCTCCTTGGAGCTTAGCAGATGGAATGCTCACCCTCTGGGTTGGGGTTTTACCTGTTAGGGCATAACTCTTAATAACCTTGTTTTTAGTAATGACACAAAACAATTTTAAACACTTTTTAATTTACCAACCTATGAAAACACCAATAATGTTTAAGTAAGTATGTTACTCCATGGAATTTAAGGACTTAAAAGTACTTGATGTTATTTAACAGTTAGCATTTTAACTTTGTAAATTCACCAGATGTCTCTACAAACACATTTGAGTAGTCCCATACATGTTAACTCTTGCATTGTAACAGATGTTTAAAAACTCTAGTTGAATAAAAAATAGAACTGATCAAAAAAAATCATTAACCTAGGTATGTAGGATCATAATTATGAGTTCAGAAATAGAGCATTAAAGAAAAACAAAACAAATCAAAATCCTAGAAAATGTGTTAGTTCTGTGTAGCAGTCCAGGAGTTCAAAAACCTTTCTCTTTTTTATACCCCTCAAGTTACTCCCCCCTCTCCCGCTGAGACTGTTAGAGTTTACATTCCAATATAGGCTTCAGCAAGGCCAGACAGGGGGGAGGGAGGGATTTACTTTGTACTAATCTCACTTCAACACTCATTTTAAAATACAGCTACATAAATCTATCAGCACACAAAAATAAATCTCCTTAATAGCAATAGCAAAAGCGAAAGCACACACATTAACTTTAAAATAGACACAAGACTCAGTTGCAAATCCCTGCGAACTTAATCTGGTCGCAAATTTCTGCGAACTTTATCTCATCGCAAATTCCCTGGGAACTTAATATCATCGCAAATTCTTGTGAACTTTACCTGGCCAGAATTTTTCTTTTATAATTTTACCTGATTTATCTCCTTCTTTGTTTTTCTGAGTTCCCGGGTTTCGGAACCACTTATCACTTCCCACCCCTGCAGAGGAAATGATAACACGTACGCCTTTTTTGGTGCAGTGAAGCTTCTTCTCTTTAATGTGGACAAAAGACTTTTCAATGCGGAACGACCCCAGGTTATAAAGAATACAGGGACAAATCAGAAAGTTGTCCCTGTGATGAATGCATGGACATATCAAGTAAATGCCGAAAACATGTACTATACCCAAGCCAAGCACGAAGTACATCAGCCAATCCAGAGAACTTCCTGAACTTTGTTAACAGCTTCAAGCTTTTTCTGACACCGTGCCAGGTGCCAACTTGAAGATCAGGCCAGGGCGTGCCTGCATCCATGGGCCCTCAGAGGCGAGTGTCCCTGACACACAAGAATGCTCTCTCCAAGAAATCACACTGGAGGGAAGAAATAGAGATATTAGTTATATGGCATGTGGGAGGTGGAAAGAAACAAGTCAAGAAAGAAAACGTATTTGACAATTTGCAAATGTTTGCAGTACACATTTCTTTCTTAGTATTTCTATTAAAGTGTTGGTTATTATTTAATCACTTCTATTTTGATATTCAGTTTTGATGATGTAGGGTCTTCACACATATGAATATTTGTAGACCATTTGGGGATTAAATTTTTGAGATTGTGTGCACTCTTCATTGAGAGAGACAAGGAATAGTGTTGCATATCACTGAATGAGTTGGTTCAAAATGAAGGTGGGGGGATGGGTGCTGTGATGTTAGGAAAGCCTTTGCTCATGCTTCACATGCCAGAAAAATATAGGAATCAGTATACGTATATTTGACTGACCCTTGGAAGCAAGAGAAGGAGAAAGGACTTTTCAAGGGCATTGATGTACTTGAAATGACAATTGGGTTGGTGTTCGTGGTTGCATACAAAAGGAATGGAAAATAACAACTTTCTGAATGAGCAGTGTATGATGAGGCTGTATATATGTTGAGGAATTTGTGGCATGACCATAAACAATGACAAGTCTCAGAGTGTCTCTACTGTGAGTTCTCACATGATGGTCTCATGTCACAGGAGAAATGGAAAGCAACTGATGCATATATCTGAGTGGAAGTGAATGCACCTGAGTGAATGCAGGATCAAGGATATGACTTTCAGCCACATTCTCTCTGTAATGAAACTGGAGAGTAATAACTGAAAATATAATGAGTAGAAATTGAAACTGGATGAGGAATGTTGTCTTTTTGCCACCACGTTTCTCTTCTGGGACCCCAACCACATGAACCACCAACACTTGCCTTTGCCTTGTTATATCTCCCAACAGCATCTGGCTAAATTGCTGAAGCACCCCCTCACTGAGGGAAACAGGCAGAGCACAGGAGGAACAACTTCCACTTCCTCATCCTTTCCTGAGATCATGGGAAAGATCCATCACCAAAACTGGCTTGTCCATGATGCACATTTCCCTGCTCTTTAGAATTCTTCAAATGAACATGAACGAACGGAAAAATAAGAAGAAAGAGTATCGAAAAATTAATCACTACATTGTGAATATATTGGCTAGGGTTGACTATGTGAATGATCCCCAAAGTCTCCATTTGTATTCACCAATTGAGCATATTCTCAATCCCACAAAGTCCTACCTCTGCCCCTGCTCCTGGCGTCCTTGAATCCCTGATTCAAATTTGGGCTCAGAGGTCAGTTACATCCATTTGCCTCCTTCAGTGAAGAGGGGAAAAATATGTCACACAGGACATACTGCTGCTCCTGGGTATTGACATGCAAAAGAGTTCCCTGTTGGATTGTCCTGAACAAGAGGATTAAGAATTCCTTAGGCATTGTTTGGCTTGGTCATGATTACTCTTCTGCATACTTTCTCACAACTTAGGACTGTACGTGTTCAAGTGTTGGAACTCAGAGTGGACGAACCCTAGGTGGTGACATAGCCCA
The DNA here is from genome assembly GCF_902686455.1 of Sciurus vulgaris. Lineage (NCBI taxonomy): Eukaryota > Metazoa > Chordata > Mammalia > Rodentia > Sciuridae > Sciurus > Sciurus vulgaris. The sequence continues at coordinate 8,342,017 of NC_136474.1, read as the reverse complement.
TCACGTAGAGGGTCTGCATCCTATGCTCCAGACAAGGGATCGAAACCCCAGCACTGTTAGATTACAGTCAATTTCAAACAAACAAGACTGAATCGGAGCCTCCCAACCTTCCTCCTCTCACCTCTTACTTTTCTCTCCTCTTCTCATCAAAAAATGAATGAACACTGGAAAATAGTACCAGTTTCACGTGCAAACAATTTCCACGGACAACATTCAGATTGCAAATGTGCTCCAAGGGAAGAGTGGTGCACACTCAGCTGCATTTCTTCAGAGTACTACTTCAACGACATTACTCTACTCTCCTTAGGACAGAGTTCACGGCTCTCTCATGAGTAGGATTATGCACATAATTCTTCACCACCTTCCTCCCCTGCACATTGTTTGCCAGGTCTCGGTGGCAGGAAATTCAAAATGACAGCCGCACATATACCTGGTTCTCTCCAGGCTTTTTGAACATACTCCCAGACCCTCTGCCCATGAAGGGAATTTCCACACCTGAGCACCTTCCATGTGAACCTCAATGTCAACCGGAAAACTGAGAAGTGAACACAACAGACAGCCGCCCTTGTCCCTGGAATTACTCTGATAGTTTGGTTTGGCAGTGGCTTGCATGTGACTTTGTGAGGAATAATGGTAGGATTTGGGGCTGAATTGATGTGAGCCTCTATTGGTAGCATTCAGGACTATCACAGGAGATTTACAACCTACTCTTCCAATATCATTGGAGCTCTAGTGTAAAGAGAAATGGAGCCCTTTTATGCACTCTTGTTCATTTTGATGGACCACCTTAAGAGATGCAGCCTAGAATTGGGTGAAGCATAACAACAACTCAGGGTGTGAGTTGAACTCATGTATACCTGGGATCTAGGAAGGAATGCATTGTGCTTTGGAGGGGAAGGAATGACACAGAACACCTCTTTCCAAGATCTCACATGGGAAGAAGGAAACCAGAGATATTAGGCATATGGCCTGTGGGCAGGGGATGGAAACATGGCAAGAAAGAAAGCGGATTTGACACTTCGCAAATGCTCGAGTTTTGCTTTTTCTTTTCTGTAATTCTATTAAAATGTTGGTTATTATGGAACCACTTCTGGTTTGATATTCAGGTATTGCTGATGTAAGGTCCTTACACTTGAATATTCATAGAACTTTTGGGGATTAATTTTCTGAGATTGTGGTGAACTCTTCATTCAGAGACCAAGGGCTTAGTGTTGCATATTCAAGGATCAGCTTTTATAAATTGTAGGTCATGGGGTAGGTTCTGTGAATTTAGGAAAGCATTTGCTCATGCTTCTTGTGCCACAAAAATATAGGAATCAATATACTTATATTCGACTGTCCCTTGGGAACAAGTGAATGAGAAAGGAATTTTCAAAGGAATTGATACACTTGAAATGACATTAGGGTCGGTGTTCATGGCTGCATACAGAACGAACAGAAAATAACTAATTCATGAATGAGTAGTGTATGATGAGACTGTATATATGTCCAGTAATTTGTGGGTTGACCATGAACAATGAGGAGTCTCGGAGTGCCTCTACTGTGAAGTTGTTTTCCAGGAAGACCTTCTCCACCTTCTCTTGCCCCCCCCAAAGGTCCTCACTCTCCACTTTTGAAAATTGAGTTTGGAAGCTCTGCACAATTCCACTTTCAGCATGGTCTATGTTCAAAGCTGGTGTTATGCCCTGGGAAACTGTGCTCATCATGCCATCACCAGGCTTTTATTTCATTCGCCAGCTTCTAGGCAGCTCCCTCCCATGGCTAAGATGACTCCTGCAATATAGCACAGACCCTTGGGACCGAGGGGCATTTGTCTGGTCAAGAACAGGAACCATTCCGTGAATGCAGATGGGCAAGGTATTGTGCCTCTTTAAGTGTGTTGATGTGCCCCTGGAAAATCCCACCAGGTAAGTTTTTGGGCACAGCAGTGTCGTAATGCAGCAGCCGAGAAGTTAGGGTCTGGCAGTTGGAGTGAGCACAGAACAACTCTCCTTTCTTGTCAGGTCTGCCCTGTCCTCCATCCAACATGCTGAGTGAGTGACTCCCTCCTTTCTTCATGAGCCACCGGAGGAGCCAAAGGCCTTCTCATGGAACACACACATCCCATGTCCATCTGTCTCCTTTCAGGTCTTTATAGCTTAGCAGGGATAACCCGATAGATGGAATGTGATGTGTCCCATTTCAATGATCACTTAAGCCCTGGCACTGCCCTGCATGCGCTACTGAGCTGAGCAGTCACCATCCATCTCTCATTGTGGCTGCAAGGCCTCTAGGCTAGATTCCTGACTCTGAAGAAAATTCAGGCCTCCCAGGACCTGGAGGAATGGGGTCGGACTGCAAATCCAATTGTGCCGGTGGTAAGCTTGTTGAGCCATGTCTTCTCAGGCACCCCTCGGTCCCAGCCTGTTCCACTGGACATTGTGGGGGCTAATGGCCTGCAGTAGAGCCAGGTGAGCCAGCTGTCAGTATGAAGGGTGGGGCCCAAGGAGCACAGCGCCATCTATCGGGCCTGGGTGGAAATGCGAGCTGTCAGGCTTCAGTGGGAACCCTGGTCCTGTCTTGATATAAAGGGGTTTATCGCCCACGAGGCTGCATACTGCTTCAGCCTGGTTTCTAGTTGACCCGGCAATGGGGATAGGATCATTTCTTTAAAAACACAACCCTGGCACCCTCTCCTTTCATCTATCCTCTTATCCTCACAGCTCAGCCAGAGCTTTTCTTGAATGTAGGCTGGAAGCTGCCAGGAGGCCAATGGTCTCTGGTTGCCCTGGGATGCGTGGTGCCTCTGTGTTCTTGTGCCACTCCTCTGTGACCTCAGGTGGGATCTGGAGTGCAGGTGCCAAGTCACGTGAGCCAGGCTTCAGAGTTCATGTTGCCCAAGGCTTCACAAACCATCTGGGGAGTGCAATGGTGTTCCCTCTCCTACCAGAGCCTAGAGTCCCGCGCCCTTCAAGACCTAGCTTCCCAGAGACTGCTCCCTCCCCTTTGATTAAAGGAGTTCTCCCATGAATTTTTCTCATATCACAGGAGAACTGGTAAGCAATTGATGTGTTTTCTTGAGAGGAAGTGAATGCACCTGAATGACTGTAGGATCAAGGATATGACTTTCAGCCACGATCTCCCTGTAATGAATCTTGAGAGTAATAACTGAAAACATAACGAGTAGAAATTGACACTGGATGAGGAATGTTTTCTTTTTGCCACCACGTTTCTCTTCTGGACCCCACGCCCTGTGACCATGAACACTTTTTTTGCCTTGTTATTTCTTCCAACAACATCCAGCTAAATTGCTGATATACCCCCTCACTGACGGAAACAGGCAGAGCACAGGAGGAATAATTCCTCTGCTTCACCCTTTCCTGACATCATGTGAAAGATCCATCACCAAATCTGGCTTGTCCATGATGCAAAGGTCTCTGCTCTTTAGAATTCTTCAAATGATCATGACAAACGGAAAAATAAGAAGAAAAGAAGATTGAAGAATTAATCAGTAGACTGTGAATATATTGCTAGGGTTGCATATGTGAATGATCCCCAAAGTCTCCACTCGTAGTCACCAATTGAGCATATTCTCAATCCCACAGAGTCCTGCCTCTGCCCCTGGTCCTGGCGTCCTTGGATCCGTGATACAAATTTGGGCTTCTAAGTCAGTTATGTCCATTTTCCTCTTTCCGTGAAGAGGGGAAAAATCTGTCCCTCAGGACACACGGCTGTTCTTGGGTATTGACATGCAAAATTGTGCCCTGCTGGATTGTCCTGAACAAGAGAATTAAGAGTTCCTTAGGCATTTTTTGGATTGGTCTTGGTTGCTCTTCTGTGTCCCAGCTCACAGGACTTCAATGGGTACCTGGAGGGTGGAGCGGGGATTAAGAGAGACAAGAAACACAGGAAATGGAGACATGACAAAAGACTGAGGAAGTCTTGTTTATTTGAGGAATAAACAGTTAATATAAAGTACAAAAACCAATCAGAGGAAAGTGCGTGAAGGCAAGACTAGTCTCCCCCAAAACTCGAATAAGGAAATGTAGTTGGCCAATCATGAAGCACCACGCAATCTAGTCTGATGCACCTGGTATAGTCAGACAAGTGTGTAAACTTGTAGTGGCATGCCCTGCCAGCATCCGGCAGGCACCATCTTAGCTCAGCATGAGGCAAGGCAGGGGGTGTGACGAGGAGTCATGGTGTGTGACCTTAGGCAAGGCAGGGCGTGTGACCTGCCGGCTCCTGACAGGTCCCCCTTTTTATTTTATAGAGCTGGAGTGACAATCCCTCAGGAACTGCGCTTGTCTTAGGTTGTCCTTTCCAGAGCACCATCCTTACCCATCATTGGATAATGAGGCTCTAGCCCTCATTTCCTGTATTAGGTTGGTATGCCCTCCCACGAATCTTACCCGTCATTGGTTGACCAGTTCAGCGGACAGGGTTGACTGTCTATTATGATCTAATATTGATCAAATGTTGCACCCTCACAATCCATCATCCCCACCCGATTTTAATGAACCTGAATAGGTTTTGCCTGTATAGCCTCAATTTGAGCTTTGATGAAAGCCATAATCTTGTTGAATATCAAAGGACCTATAGATATGACTACCAGCAAGCAAAGGAGGAGACCTAAGAAAGGAAAGAGATAGGGAAGGAGTCCACTGAATCCAGTCCATAGTGGATTATCAGCCAGTGCTACTCGGCGTTTTTCTAGGTCTTCTTGCAGCTGTTTGATCTTGTCCTTAACGATCCCTGACTTGTTGGCATAGAAACAGCACTTCTCCTGCAAAGTCAAACAAATGCCTCAATGTTCGGCAGTTAGAAGGTCTAAACCCCTTCTATTTTGTAGGACAACTTCTGCCAAGGAATCTACCTGATCTTGCAGATCTTGTATGGTGCTTGAGAGTATCTGTACATCAGAAATCAATTGTCTGGATAATTTAGTATATCGAGTAAGAGAGACCCCCAAACCAGCAGTACCTGAGGCCACTGCTGTAGTTATTCCAAGTCCTGCAAGTAGAGGAATGCAAGTGACAGCGCGTTTAGGTCACCCTGTAATGTAATCAATTGTTGGTATAGGGACAGGCTCATCTCCTGGAATAATGTCTACGTCTGGGAGTAAGGCAGCTAACACACATAGACCAGTGCAGTTGATAGGCAGTTGAGTAAAAGCCTTATTACCTCCACAAATGAACACAGTGCCATTAGGGGGACACAATGGCTGATAAATATTGAATGTCTCAGAACAACCACTAAAGGTTATAGTCCCTACGTCTAAATCCCAGGTATTATTATAGCCAGGTGAAAAAAGCAAGTAGTATTGGAGTATATGAATGGCTGTACTAGAAATGGTGGAGTCGGTAAGAAATTTCTACCAGCAAAACTGGACCAAGATGCATCAAGTTTGGTCATAGTCTTTTAACTTATCACTGTGAGGTTGGTAGCAGAGTTATTTCTATAATCAATTGGGAGAGCTAGTGGAATAGGATATCCTTGCTGAAGGCAAAGCCAACAATCTATAGTCAAGGGAGAGTTGGACCGATTAAGCAAGATGTGAGTGGCCTCAAGGATATCATATGTGGCAGGGTCTATCTCAGAGGATCTGTGGTTGGGTAATGCTAGTGGGTGATATAACAGACTGGGATGCAGTTCCTCATACATCGGTTGAATTTTTTCATGGACTTGCTTGGCTCTACTAGAATCTTGGGGGCCTCCTCCATCAAACACATGTAGGGGTGCCATAGTAGACCAGCAAACTGTTTTCCCCTCTAGGTCTGCAGGACATGAGGCAACACTTAATTTTCCAGGGTTATTAGACCAATCCCCTCCAGTTGATCCTGGATGGGACTTTATTAAGGTAGTAGTAAGATAGGTTTTGTTCCCTGAAGAACAGGTCTGAACTGATGAATAACAAGAGCTATGGAAGGAAGTGTGAAAGGTCGTGCATGAACAAGGTGCATATTTGCATTAACTGAGGGAATAATCTGTGGTTTTTCAATACAGTACCACAGTGTATGTGTTGTCCAAAATGCAATGTGACTGCCACAATCTATCTCTATGCGTTGTTTCAGGAGATTACTGATGTATGACGGCTTGTAACTGGCCTCATCAGTACTCATTATAAATCCTCCCTCACACTTACATGGTTTGTTTTTGAGCTCCAGTAAATACTCACGAGCCTTAGCAGGGTCCTCAAACCCTGCATGGCTGTAGGAGAGCAGTGAACAGGCAGCCATCATCCAGAGGAGCAATGTTTTGTTCATTCCTGTGGAAGGAAAAGAGAAGACTCTCAGGGATGATTTTTATCCCTGGAGGAGGTAACTTCATTAACTTGGCTTACAAGGCGCTCTGGCAGCCATCTGCCTGCATCAGCTTTTTGATAGAAGATGCAGACTAAGCCTCAACCCCAGATCAAGACTGCGTCTGGACCATGCCATGAACCATGGAGTGGATCTTTCCATTTCACCATGGCAAAATGCTTTTGAGGTTCTGGGTGCCAGAAACGATCAGCAGCAGATTTCCCATGATCATCCATTTTTAAAAAATTGAGAATGAGTAAAGCATGATTGAGTATATTATGGGGAGAACACTTGACTGGGTACCATTCCCCCTTTTTATTTTATCAATAGTAGTTTTAAGAGAGAGATGTGCTCTCTCAACCATTCCTTGGCCTTGAGGATTGTAAGGAATTCTGGTGACATGTTGAATTTGTAATTTTTCACAAAATGTTTGGAGGGTTTTTGCTGTATATCCAGGGCCGTTATCTGTTTTAATTTGCTTAGGTATGCCCAAGACTGAGAAACAATGTAATAGATGGGCAATTACGTGTTTCATTGCTTCTCCAGCCTGAAGTGTAGCCAATATCAATCCACTAAATGTATCTATGCAAACATGAATATATTTTAGATTACTAACCTCTAAAAAATGGGTAACATCCATTTGCCACACCATGTTAGGAACAAGGCCTTTAGGATTAATGCCTAGATGTGGAACCGGTAGATGAGTAGCACATGTGGTACAGCCTTTTACTATTTGCCTTGCTTGTTCCCTAATGATTTTATAGGGTAACCTAAGAGAGCGGGTATTTAAATAATGAGGGTTATGAGTGTCTTGAGCTTGCTTAATATTATCTGAAAAAGCTACTGAAACCATTTTGGTGACTGTGTCAGCAATTCTGTTGCCCTTAACTAATGGCCCCGGAAGGCCAGAGTGAGCTCTGATGTGTCCAATAAACAAAGGCTCCCCTCTATTATGGATGAGTGTCTGACATTGAAGGAACAGTGATGCTGTTTTAGAAAATGTCTGATCTGAGAGACAGTTTCAAGGAGTGGCACTGAGTGTACTAAGTAGGCACTGTCTGTGTAGATATTAAGGGGTTGATTGGGAAAGGCAGATAAAACTGCAATAAGAGCCTGTAATTCAACAAGTTGGGCAGATGTACATTTTGTCTGGAAAGTGACAGTTCTATCAAGGAAGGTGTAAGCAGCTGTTCCTGTGGATGACACATCAGTAAAGACAAGAAGAGCATTGTGTAAAGACTCCCTTCTAATAGTATGAGGGAACACAAAAGGATGTAGTTTGCAAAACTGAACCAATTTATTTGGTGGATAATGATTATCTATATCACCTGTGAATGAGGCACAAGCTATAGGCCACGTGTCAGTATTTTGTAACAGCCAATTGACCTGAGATTGGGTGCAGGTGCGAATAATCTTATATAGCTCTATTTCAAAATATTTTCTACAATCTTCTCTCCCCATGATAATCAGATTAGCTACTGCACCATAATAAGGCAATAGCACTTTTTTGGGTGAGGAAGGATGATGAATCCACATAATAGGATTATCTTGCCAGAAAAGACCCATTGGAGTGATGGAAGTATTAAATATAATGAGCATTAAGGTATGAGAATAATCAATATTGGTAACAAATTGACCTGCAATAGCATCTTCCACCTTTTTAAGAGCAGCTAATGCATCAGGAGATAGAGTTCTGGATGATCGTGGATTAGGGTCTCCTTTTAATATCTCAAACAATGGTTTTAACTCCCCTGTGGTTAATTTAAGATATGGTCGAAGCCAATTTATATCACTTAGAAGCTTCTGGAAGTCATTAAGTGTATTTAAACGATGTCTCCTGATTGTTGCCTTTTGATAAATAATCCTAGGCCCATTGAGCAGGAAACCTAGGTAAGTATAAGGGTCTTGTAGCTGAACCCTTTCTGGAGCAATTTGTAGTCCTACTGCAGTCAGCTGCTGTTTAAGTTGTGTGAGACATAGTAATACCTGTTCTCCTCATTGTCCTGCTATGAGTATATCATCCATATCATGAATAATATACATTTGTTTCCAAGAATCTCTAATAGGTTGTAAGGCACGAGCAATAAATTTTTGGCATAAGGTTGGACTATTAGCCATTCCTTGTGGCAATACCTTCCACTGAAGTATTTTCATAGGTTCTCTAAAATTTATTGATGGTAGACTAAAAGAAAATCTTTTTGATCATCTACATATAGAGGGATAGTAAAAAAACAGTCTTTGAGGTCAATAATAACCTTAAAATATCCTTGAGGGATGGCTACAGGAGATGGCAGCCCTGGTTGCTGGGCTCCCATAAGCACCATAGTGACATTGACTGCCCTTAAGTCCTGGAGTAATCTCCATTTACCAAATTTTTTCTTAATTACAAATATAGGAGTATTCCAAGGAGAATTACTCTCTATGATATGTCCGGCTGTTAGCTGTTCCTGCACTAACATTCGAGCACCTTCAGTTTTTCAGAAGTTAGCGGCCATTGATCAACCCAAACTAGTTCATCTGATTTTCAAGTTATTGGATCTGCACACAGTTGGTGTGCAGGCATATCAGTGGCTGAAATCAAAAATTTTCCAAGCCTTTTCTGTCAATCTGTCCTACATTGGGAATGGGATGTAAAATTCCATTTTCAGCCTGTCCTAGCCCTTTTCCTGGTGTATATCCCTGAGATAGCATTTGGGAAGCAACCGTTTCATTGGGGCTGCACATGATTACTTTCATCTGAGATAATAGGTCTCTTCCCCACAAATTAACAGGCCAATGAGGTATGATATAAGGCTTAATGAGACCTGTGTTGTTTTCTTTGTCTCTCTAAGTGAGGTATTTAGAACTCTGCTTTGAATTTGTACTTTGACCAACACCCCTAAGATTAGTCATAATTTCTGTGGTAGGCCAAGAAGAAGGCCAATCCTCTTGTTTAATTATGGTCACATCTGCTCCTGTATCTGTTAGACCTGTAAAGGACTTGCCATCTAGCCATAAGGTCAAGAAGATTTTTGATCAGTTTTGTGCTGTACCCAACATACATTAGAGGACCCAAAACTTCCATTTCCTCTCCTAGGATTTTGAACTAGGTGTTTGGTTGGAACTATTGGTAACAGTATCAGCTGTGCTATTCTTTCTCCCTAAGTAGCAGTAACAATGTTGTTATCTGTTTTAGTCATGATCTTAATTTCTACCAAGAAATCTTGATCTACAACTCCTGGGAGTACTTGTAAACCTTTCATGGTAGAACTTCTTCTTCCTAAAATTAAGCCACAATAACCTGAGGGCAATGGGCCAAACATTCCATTATTCAAGGCTTGAGGTCCCATGTCAGGAGTTAATACGCCATGGGAGGTGGAACTGAGGTCCAATCCTGCCCTCCTTGGGGTTGCTCTACTGAGGTCTGAAATGAATTGGTGTTGCTGCTGTTGGCTGGATTGAAACTGATTGCCCCATATGCTTGTTTCGGGGCCTGAGGCAGACCTCTCCTCCCATTCCCCTAATGTGGCAGAAGGGGATTTCCCTGATTGTCTCTTTTGGACTTGCATTCATTAGCCCAATGTTTTCCTCTCTTGCACCTAGGGCAGAGACCAGGTATTTTTACCTCAAGATTTTTTTGTAAATCTGATTTGCAGTCGTTGGCAAAGTGTCCGCCCTTGCCACATTTAAATCAGGCGCTTTTGATTTTGTCTTTATTATTAAGAAAGTCCCTCACTGTCTGTCCACTAAAAGTAGCTGCCATTGCTAAGCCCTGTTGATAAGAAGGTCCTATACCTGAGCACAGATGAATATATCCTGTTAAATCTGTCTTTTTTCTGTATGGTCTTATAGCGACTTGGCATGCAGGACTGGCATTTTCATGAGCAAGTTGCTTGACATAGTCAAGACCTGCATCAGAACTGCCAAAAATACGACCAGCCATTGTTATAAATCTCTGAACAAAGTCAGCAAAGGGCTCATCAAGGCCTTGTTTGACTTCTGTAAGAGACATGCTGATGTCTCCCTTAACAGGCAATTTTCTCCAGGCCTTAGTGGCTGCCGCCTGTATCTGAGCATACGCTCCAGGGTCATACTGCATCTGATTGTCCTTGGTTTCATAATCACCTACTCCAGGAGCATATCAAAAGTCCACCCATTTTTTGCTTGTTGATTTCTTTTAGTTGTCTCTTTGCAATTTTCAAAATATTCAGACTTCCAAAGCAAGAAGTCACCTCCAGTCAGGGTGGCCCTAACTAAAGTATTCCAATCCTGTGGTGTTAACCAATTTTCTGCTATGGAGTCTAAAATAACAAGGGTGTATGGCACTGTAGCTCCATACTGAGAAACAGCAGTTTTTAATTCTTTTAAGATAGTAAAATCAAAGCGAATGTGGTGCCTCCAGGGTTGTCCCTGGTTATCCCTTGTCTCAGTAACAGGGAAAGCACTTAGAGGAAGGGGTTTTAAATCCCTGTTGATTAAGAGAACTCCTCCTCTTGGACACTGTTGTCCAGATAGAATTTGAGGGTGAATATCCCTTTTAAATCCATCAGGACTGGGCATTGATTCATTGCCTGTCTTCAATTTTTGTAACCTGGTAATCAGAGCTTGGTATTGTTCCTCTAGATTTATTTGTTCCTCCAAATGTTTAATTTTTTCCTTAAGGTCTTCCTTCAGATCTATCACCGCCATTGCCATAGGAGCAGAGTGTGTGCGATAGGGAGGTGGATATGAGAAAACGGACTGTCCTTGATTAAGCGGGCAGTCAGGATTATGATATTTTGAGACTTCCTCATTTATGAGGTCCAAATCAACTTCCTCATCATCTATTTTATTCTCATTTGAAGGGTTTTTAAAACGAGTCAATGAAGGATAAATTTTAGGTGGAGCTTCGTTCTGATGTTGAGTTTTCTTTTTAACATCTGTGCTGTCTGCATCTGGAAAAGGACTTGTAACTTCCTCATCTTCACTCTCAAGGGAAATAATATCTACCTCTGTATTACCACCCAAAAGGAAGACCCTTACTCGAGTCTCAGGATGGCGCGCTCCAGGAAACAAAGCACAAGGCACTTTAATAACAGAGCTCCAGGCCAACACGTATCTCACGCAGGAGATAGAGGAGTTGAGCACGAGGCTCAGAAATCAGGTGTTTATATAGGAAAAATTAGGGAGTTTGGCGCGGGTACACATAATTGGCTGATTCAAACATAAGCGGGCACATGACTACATTGATTACATCAGCAAGTAGTACATGCAAATTGACATTCCAGCAATATGGTAGGGCAGTTTATTTTGGTTAGCAGGGGTCAAGTTAACCTTAAAGAAAAGGGAAGAAGGGGGAAAGTGGGTGACACCAGATGGTCCACGGCCTTGTGGAGATTGTTTATCCTCCATGGCCAGTTAGTTTTTGATGATTTGGCAGTCTTATTTAAGGATTTAATGTATGTTCAGGCCTCAGGCCTGTCCCTCTTTGTTTCTTTTCCTAAGTTCATTTGCTAGACTACAGATTCTGTGCTTTAATTATGGGCACTTAAATTTTAACTCCTTCACCTCTCCCTTTTCCTTGGAGGGCTGTCCCTGAAGATCCTGTTTTGATGCTGCTTTTAAAATGATCTCTGTTTGAGTAACTGCTGCTGCTATATCAGAATTATTTGTTGTATGTTCTAAAAGTTCCTTTATGAGGCTCCAGTAAACAAAAGCTGTAATAGGAACTTTGTCTGGGCCAAACGTTCTATGAAAATCTCCCAAAGCATCTCCCACCCTATTCCATCTTCTTATATTAATGCTTCCTTCTTGTGAGAACCACAGACAGGTGTCCATAATAAGGTCAAAAAACTTAAAAAGATCATTACTCTTAATCTTTACTCCCCGTGTCTTTAAACCTTCTTTTAATTGCTTAACAAAAACTTTATTCTTACTTAATTCTTGTCCCTTTACGCACTACTGTACCTATAAGAACGGTGCGGCAGATTCCTGTGGCGATCTTTGTCGAACTGACTTTCACTTTTTTTTTTTTCTTTTTCTTCGGCCAAACACTTAGACACCTCTTCCCTCATGAATTCCCTCGCATCCAAAGCCACACAGTTGGGCGCCAATTGTGCCGGCCCGCAGGACATCAACGGGTACCTGGAAGGGGGAGCAGGGATTAAGAGAGACAAGAGACACAGGAAATGGACACAAGAAAAAAGCCTGATGAAGTCTCATTTATTAGAGGAACAAACACAGTAAATATAAAGTACAAAATCCAATCAGAGGAAAGCACACAAAGGCAAGACTAGTCTTGGGCCAGAACTCGAATAAGGAAGTGTAGTTGCCCAATCATGAAGCACCACGCAATCTAGTCTGATGCACCTGGTATAGTCTGACAGGTGCGAAAACAGGTAGAGGCATGCCCAGCCAAAATCCGGCAGGCACCATCTTAGATCAGCATGAGGCGAGGCAAGGGGGCGTGACCATGCGACAAGGCGCATGACCTTAAGGCAAGGCAGGGTGCCTGACCTGCCGGCTCCGGACAATTCTGCATACTTTGTCACAACTTAGGACTGTACGTGTTCAAGTGTTGGAACTCAGAGCGGACATCCCCGAGCTGCCAATATAGCCCATCACGGAGAGAGCCTGCCTCCTATGCTGGAGACCAGGGTTCCAGACCTCAGCACTGTTTGATTACCATCAATTACAAACAAATACACACACAAGACCGAATCGGAGCCTCCCAAACTTCCTCCTCTTTACTTTTCTCTTCTCCTCTCCTCACAAAATGAATCAACACTGGAAAACAGTACCAGTTTCACGTGCAACCCATTTCCACGGATACATTTCAGTTAGCAAATGTGCTCCAAGGGAACAGTGCTGCACACTCACCTGCATTTCTTCAGAGTACTACTTCCACGACATCACTCTACTCTCCTTAGGACAGAGTATACGGCTCTCTCATGAGTAGGCTTATGCACATAATTCTTCAACACCTTCCTTCCCTGCCCATTGTTTGCCAAGTCTCGGTGGCAGGAAATTCAAAATGACAGCGGCAAATATAACTGGTTCTCTCCAGACTTTTTGGACATTCTCCCAGACCCTCTGCCCATGAGGGGGATTTCCACACCTGAGCACTTTCCCCGTGAACTTCAATGTCAACTGGAAAACTGAGAGGTGAACACAACAGACAGCCGCTCTTGTCCCTGGAATTTCTCTGATAGTTTGGCTTGGCAGTGGCTTGCTTTTCACTTCCAGATGAATAATGGTAGGATTTGGGGCTGAATCAATGTGAGACTCTATTGGTATCATTCAGGATCATCACGGGAGATTTACAACCTACTCTCCCAATATCATTGGAGCTCCAGGGTCAAGAGAAATGGAGCCCTTTTACGCACTCTTGTTCATTTTGATGGACCTCCTCACGAGATGCAGCCTAGAATTGGGTGAAGCATAACAACAACTCGAGGTGTGAGTTGAAATTGTATACTGGGGATCCAGGAAGGAATGCATTGTGCTTTAGAGGGGAAGGAATGAGACAGAACACCTCTTTCCAAGATCTCACATGGGAAGGGGGAAACTAGAAACACTGGGAATATGGACTGTGGGCGGGGGATGGGAACATGTCAAGAAAGAAAGCGGATTTGACACTTTGAAAATGCTCGAGGTATGCTTATTCTTTTCAGTAATTCTATTAAATTGTTGGTTATTATGGAAACCACTTCTGGTTTGATATTCAGGTATTCCTGATGTTGAGTCCTCTCACTTGAATATTCATAGACCTTTTGGGGATTAATTTTCTGAGATTGTGGTGAGCTCTTCATTCAGAGAGCCAGGGCTATTCCAGGATCAGCTGGTTTAAATTTTAAGTCATGGGGTAGGTGCTGTGATGTTAGGAAACCCTTTGCTCATACTTCTTGTGCCAGAAAAATATAGGAATCAGTATACGTCTATTCGATTAACCCTTGGGAGCAAGAGAATGAGAAAGGACGTTACAAGGGCATTGATGTACTTGAAATGACATTGGGGTCGGTATTCATGGTTGCACACAGAACGAACGGAAAATAACTACTTCCTGAATGAGTAGTGTATGATGAGGCTGTATATATGTTGAGGAATTTGTGGGTTGACAATGAGCAATGATGAGTCTGAGAGTGCCGCTACTCTAAAGTTGTTTTCCAGGATGTCCCTCTCCCCCTATTCTTGCCCTCCCAAATATACTTACTCTCCCCTTTTGAAAAATCTGTATGGAAGCTCTGCACCATTCCACATTCAGCAGGGTCTATGTTCAAAGCTGGTGTTATGCCCTGTGAAACTGTGCTCATCATGCCATCACCAGGATTTCATTTCATTCACAGGCTTCTAGGCTGCTCCCTCACATGGCTGGTAAGATGACTTCGGGCAATATGGTACAGACCCTTGGGACCGAGGGGCATTTGTCTGATCAAAAAGACAAACCATTGGGTGAATGCAGATGGTCAAGGCTTTTGTGCCTCTTGAAGTGCGTTCGTGTGCTCCTGGATCAGTCCCACCAGGTAAGATTCTGGGCTCAGCGGAGTTGTAATGCAGAAGCCCAGCAGGTAGGGCCTGGCACTTGGAGTGAGCACAGAAAAACTCTCCTTTCTTGTCAGGTCCGTCCCGTCCTCCATCCAACATGCTGAGTGAGTAACTCCCTCCTTTCTTCATGAGCCACCGGAGTAGCCAAAGGCCTTCTCGTGGAACACGCACAACCCATGTTCCAGCTGTCTCCTTTCCAGGCTTTGTAGCTTAGCAGGTGCAACCCGACTGATGGAATGTGATGTGTCCCATTTCAATGATCACTTAAGCCCCAGCGCTACACTGCATGCACTACTGAGCTGAGCGCTCACCATCCATCTCTCTGTGTGGCTGCAAGGCTTCTAGGCTACATTCCTGACTCTGAAGATGACCCTGGCCTTCCATGTACTGAAGGAATTGGGTCGGAAGGCAAATCTACTGGTGTCGGTGGTAAGCTTGTTGAGTCACGTCTTCTCAGGCACCCCTCGGTCCCAGCCTGTTCCACTGGACATTGTGGGGGCTAATGGCGTGCATTAGAGCCAGGTGAGCCGGCTGTCAGTATGAAAGGTGGGGCCAAGAAGCCCATCGACACCTAGGGGCCTGGGTGGAAATTTGAGCCGTTAGGCTTCAGTGGGAACCCTGGTCCGGCCTGGGTATGAAGCGGTTTATCGCCCACGGGGCTGCGTCCCGCTTACAGCCTGGTTTCTAGTTGACCCAGCAATGGGGATGGAATCATGTCTTTAAAAACACAAGACCCTGGAACCCTCTCCTTTCGTCTATCCTCTTATCTGACAGCTGAGCCGGAGCTTGTCTTGAATGTGGGCTTGAAGCGGCCAGGAGCCCAATGGTCTCTGGTTACCATGGAATCCGTGACGCCACCGGGTTCTCAGGCCGCTCCTCTGTGACCTCAGGTGGAATCTGGAGGGCAGGCGCCATGTCACGTGACCAGGCGTCACACTTCACGTTGCCCAAGGCTTCACAAACCCTCTGGGGAGTGCAACGGAGTTCCCTCTCCTACTGCAGCCTGTTTCTAAAGAATTGATTCCCTCTCCTAGAGCCTAGAGGCCTCACGCCATTCAGGAACTAGCTGCCCAGAGCCTGCTCCCTCCCTTTTGATTCGAGGAGTTCTCCCACGAATATTTCTCATATCACAGGTGAACTGGTAATCAATTGATGCTTTTTTCCTGAGTGGAAGTGAATGCACCTGAATGACTGTAGGATCAACGATTTGACTTTCAGCCATGATCTCTCTGTAATGAATCTTGAGATTAATAACTGAAAACATAACGAGTAGAAATTGAAACTGGATGAGGAATGTTTTTTGTTTTGTTTTTTTTTTTTTTTGTAATGGCAAAGTTGAACTACATTTTATTTTTTTTTTAATTTTTTTATAGTAAACAAATGGGATACATGTTGTTTGTCTGTTTGTACATTGGTTAAAGGCATACCATTTGTATAATCATAAATTTACATATGGTAATGTTGTTTGATTCTTTCTATTATTTTATCCCTTTCCCCCCCACACCTCCCACCCTTCTCTTCCCTCTAAACAGTCCTTTCTTCCTCCTTTCGTGCCCCCCTCCCTAACCCTATCCCTAACCTTAACCCTAACACTAACTCTTCCCACCCTCCCCCTTATGTGTCATCATCCACTTATCAGTGAGTTCATTCGTCCTTTAGTTTTTTGAGATTCGCTTATCTCACTTAACATGATGGTCTCCAATTTCATCCATTTGCTGCAAATGCCATAATTTATTGTACTTTATGGCAGAGTAATATTCCATTGTATATATATGCCACAGTTTCTTTATCCACTCATCAATTGAAGGACATCTAGGTCGGTTCCACAATCTGGCTATTGTGAACTGAGCAGCTATGAACATTGATGTGGCTGTATCTCTGTAGTATGCTGATTTTAAGTCCTTTGGGTATAGACCAAGGAGTGGGATAGCTGGCTCAAATGGTGGTTCCATTCCAAGTTTTCTAAGGAATCTCCACACTGCTTTCCAGAGTGGCTGCACTAATTTGCAGCCCCACCAGCAATGTATGAGTTTACCTTTCTCCCCACATCCTCGCCAACACCTGTTGCTTGTATTTTTGATAATCGCCATTCTAATTGGGGTGAGATGGAATGTTAGGGTGGTTTTGATTTGCATTTCTCTTATTACTAGAGATGTTGAATATTTTTCCATATGTTTGTTGATTGCTTGTACATCTTCTTCTGTGAAGTGTCTGTTCATTTCCTTAGCCCATTTGTCGACTGAATTATTTGTATTCTTGGTGTAGAGTTTTTTGAGTTCTTTTTTGATTCTGGAGTTTATTGCTCTATCTGAAGTATGATTGGCAAAGATATTCTCCCACTATGTAGTCTATTTCTTCACATTGCTGATAGTTTCATTTGCTGAGAGAAAGCTTTTTAGTTTGAATCTATCCCAGTTATTGATTCTTGCTTTTATTTTGTGTGCAATGGGAGTCCTGTTTTGAGGAAGTCTGGTCCTAGGCAGACATGTTGAAGATCTGGACCTATTTTTTCTTCTATAATCTGCAGGGTCTCTGGTCTGATTCCAAGGTCCTTAATCCATTTTGAGTTGAGTTTTTTTCAGGGTGAGAGATATGGGTTTAGTTTCATTCTGTTGCATATGGATTTCCAATTCTCCCAGCACCATTTTTGAAGAGGCTATCGTTTCTCCATTGCATATTTTTGGCACCTTTGTCTAGTATTAGAAAGTTGTATTTATTCGGGTTTGTGTCCATGTCCTCTATTCTGTACCATTGATCTACCTGTCTATTTTGGTACCAGTACCATGCTGTCTTTGTTACTATAGCTTTGTAATAAAGTTGAATTTCGGGGATTGTGATACCCCCTGCTTCATTTTTCCTGCAAAAGATTGCTTCAGCTATTCTGGGTTTCTTTTTTTTCCAGATGAATTTCATGATTGCTTTCTCTATTTCTGTAAGGTACATCATAGGGATATTAATTGGAATTGCATTGAATCTGTATAGCACTTTTGGTAGTGTGACCATTTTGACAATATTAATTCTGCCTATCCATAAACATGGGAGATCTTTCCATCTTCTAAGGTTTTCTTTAATTTCTTTCTTTAGTGTTCTGTAGTTCTCATTGTAGAGGTCTTTCACCTCTTTTGTGAGATTGATTCCCTAGTATTTTATTTTTTTCAATGCTATCGTGAATGGGGTAGTTTTCATAATTTCTCCTTCTGAGGATTCATCAGTTATGTATAAAAATGCATTGGATTTATGAGAATTGATCTTGTCACCTGCTACTTTACTGAATTCAATTATTAGTTCTAAGAGTTTTCTGGTGGAATTCCCTGGTTACTCTAAGGATATAATCATATCATCAGCAAATAGGAATACATTGAGTTCTTTTTTTCCTATTCATATTTCTTTAATTTCTTTGCTGTGTCTAATTGCTCTGGCTAGTGTTTCAAGTACGATGCTGAATAGAAGTGGTGAAAGAGGGCATCCCTGTCTTGTTCCAGTTTTTAGGAGGAATGATTTCAGTTTTTCACCATTGAGAATGATATTAGCCATGGGCTTAGCATATGTGGCCTTAATAATGTTAAGGAATGTTCCCACCATCCCTATTTTTTCTAGTGTTTTGAGCATGAAGGGGTGCTCTATTTTATCAAATGCTTTTTCTGCATCTATTGAAATAATCATGTGATTCTTGACTTTAAGTCTATTGATATGGTGAATTACATTTATTGATTTCCGGATGTTGAACCAATCTTGAATTCCTGGGATGAAACCCACTTGATCATGATGCACTATCTTTTTAATATATTATTGTATGTGATTTGGTAAAATTTTGTTGAGAATTTTTGCATCAATGTTCATTAATGATATTGGTCTGAAATATTCTTTCCTCGATGTGTCTCTCTCTGGTTTGGGTATCAGGGTAATATTGGCTTCATAGAATGGGTTTGGGAGGGTTCCCTCCTCTTCTATTTCATGAAATACTTTGAGAAGTATTGGAATGAGCTCTTCTCTAAAGGTTTTGTAGAACTCGGCTAAGAACCCATCTGGTCCTGGACTTTTCTTTGTTGGTAGGCTTTTGATGACCTCTTCTACTTCATTACTTGAAATTGGTCTATTTAAATTGTGTATGTCCTCCTCGTTCAGTTTAGGCAATTCATATGTCTCTAGAAACCTGTTGATGTCTTCGAAATTTTCTATTTTGTTGGAATATAGATTTTCAAAATAGCTTCTCATCATGTTTTGTATTTCAATCATGTCTGTTGTGATATTTCCTTGTTCATTCCGAATTTTATTGTTTGGGTTTTCTCTCGTCTTCTC
The DNA here is from genome assembly GCF_902686455.1 of Sciurus vulgaris. Classification (NCBI taxonomy): domain Eukaryota; kingdom Metazoa; phylum Chordata; class Mammalia; order Rodentia; family Sciuridae; genus Sciurus; species Sciurus vulgaris. Next base: position 8,322,935 of record NC_136474.1, on the reverse strand, counting down.
TTTGTTAGAGAGGCTAAGGGTTTATCAATTTGGTTTATTTTTTCAAAGAACCAACTATTTATTTTGTCAATTTTTTGTATTGTTTCTTTTGTTTCAATTTCGTTGATTTCAGCTCTGAATTTAACTATTTCCTGTCTTCTATTACTTTTGTTGTCAGTCTGTTCTTCTTTTTCTAGTTCTTTGAGCTGTAATGTTAGGTCGTTTATTTGTTGATTTTTACTTCTTTTATTGAATGTGCTCCATGAAATAAATTTTCCTCTAAGTACTGCTTTCATAGTGTCCCAGAGATTTTGATATGATGTTTCTTCGTTCTCATTTACCTCTAAGAATTTTTTAATTTCCCTCCTAATATCTTCTGTTATCCATTCATCATGTAATAGCATATTGTTTAATCTCCAGGTGTTGGAGTAGATTCTGTTTATTACTCTTTCATTTATTTCTAATTTCAATCCATTATGATTTGATAGAATACAAGGTAGTGTCTCTATCTTCTTGTATTTGCTTACATTACTTTTGTGGCATAATACATGGTCTATTTTAGAGAAGGATCCATGTGCTGCTGAGAAGAAAGTGTATTCGCCCTTGGTTGGATGGTATATTCTATAAATGTCTCTTAAGTCTAAATTATTGATTGTGTTATTGAGGTCTATGTATTCTTTGTTCAATTTTTGTTTGGAAGATCTGTCCAGTGGTGAGAGATGTGTGTTAAAATCACCTAATATTATTGTGTTATGGTCTATTTGGTTTCTGAAATTGAGAAGGATTTGTTTGACATACATGGATGAGCCACTGTTTGGGGAATAGATGTTTATGATTGTTATGTCTTGCTGTTTTATGGTTCCCTTAAGCAATATGTAAATTTCTTCTTTGTCCCTTCTGACTAACTTTGACTTGAAGTCCACACTATCTGAAATGAGGATGGATATCCCAGCTTTTTTGCTGAGTCCATGTGCATGGTGTGCTTTTCCCCATCCTTTCACCTTTAGTCTATGGGTATCTCTTTCTATGAGGTGAGTCTCTTGCAGGCAACATATTGTTGGATCCTTCTTTTTGATCCAATCTACCAGTCTATGTCTTTTGATTGATGATTACAGGCCATTAATATTTAGGGTTTTTATTGAGATATGATTTGTACTCCTGGTCATTTGGCTCATTTTATTTATTTATTTATTTATTTATTTATTTATTTATTTATTTATTTATTTATTTTGACACGACTTGGTTCTTCCTTTATTTGATAATTCATTTAGGATAGTTCCTCTCGTTGCTTATTTGCTTCTTTGTTTTTCATCTCTTGCTCATGGAATATTTTGCTGAGAATGTTCTGTAATGCTGGCTTTCTTTTTGTAAATTCATTTAGCTTTTGTTTATCATGGAAGGATTTTATTTCATCATCAAATTTGAAGGTAAGTTTTGCTGGGTATAAGATTCTTGGTTGGCATCCATTTTCTTTCAGGGCTTGAAAAATGTTGTTCCAGGCCCTTCTAGCTTTTAGGGTCTGGATTGAAAAATTTTCTGATATCCATATTGGTTTCACCCTGAATGTAATTTGATTCCTCTCTCTTGCAGCCTTTAAAATTCTGTCTTTATTTTGTATGTTAGGTATTTTCATTATAATGTGCCTTGGTGTCGGTCTGTTCTAATTTTGTCTATTTGGAGTCCTATAAGCCTCTTGTACGTGATCTTCCATTTCATTCTTCAGATTTGGGAAACTTTCTGAGAGTATTTCATTGAATAGATTGTTCATTCCTTTGATCTGTTTTTCTAAGCCTTCCTCAATCCAAATAATTCTTAAATTTGGCCTTTTCATGATATCCCATAGTTCTTGGAGATTCTGTTCATGATTTCTTACCATCTTCTCTGTTTGGTCCACTTTGCTTTCAAGGTTAAATATTTTGTCTTCAATATCTGAGGTTCTGTCTTCCAGGTGTTCTATCCTATTGGTTATGCTTTCTATGGAGTTCTTAATTTGGTTTCTTGTTTCCTTCATTTCAAGGATTTCTGTTTGTTTGTTTTTTTTTCAATATCTCTAAGTCTTTATTGAAATGATCTTTTGCTTCCTGTATTTGCTCTTTTAACTGTCGATTGGTGCGATCATTCAGTACCTGCATTTGCTCTTGCATCTCATCATTTGCTTCCCTGATCATTTTAATTATGTACATTCTGAACTCCCTTTCTGTCATTTCTTCTGCCATGCTTTCATTGGGTTTTATTGATGTAACATCTAAATTTGTTTGCAGCATTTTCTTTCCTTGTTTTCTCATATTGTTCAGGTATCAGTGGACCCCTGAGATATTGCAGATTTACTCTATTGATTTATAATATCCCTGAAGATTTCTAGTATATCCCCTCTTAGCCTTCAGTAGCATGAATTCTTGGAGGAAGTTGATAATGCAGTGCTCTACAAGGAAGCTGCCTCTCTAGGGGTAGTGGCCTTCTGGAGGGGTATATTCCCTGCTAGTGGACAGAGGTATCTTCACTTGCTGACGAATGGTCATCCAGAGGGAAAGTAGAATGTGGGCTGATGCAAGGCCAGTTTGGGCCTGTGTCTCTGGTTTTACAGTCCTTTTGGGAGAACCTCACCTGGCAGGCAAGACTCACCCCATGGGGAGGTCTTGCTGGTCAGTTCCCCTCCTAGAGGTTCCGTTCAATTCACAACTACTGCCTGGGCTGGGCAGCCTTCTTCTGCAATGTTCCCAGGGACCCAGACTTACCTCCTGGGCCTGTAAGCCTCGCCCTTCGCAGATGAATCTCCTTAGGCTGCTTCTCCTCAGAGAAGCTGCCTGCAGTCCTGGAGCCATCGCTCTGCCCCTCAGTTTGTCTGTGTGTCTCTTCCACCAAGAAGCCGCCTAGGTCTTGGGACCCTGCTCTGCACCTAATCATCTGGCTATGCGGCCCTTCCTCTGAGCAGCCACCTGGAGCCCCTTACAGTCTCTCCAAGTCCCAGTGACCCGCCACACGCCTCTTCCTCTGGCAGCCACCTAGTGTTCCATGCGGTTGCTCTAAGTCCAAGTGACCCACCGCGCACCTCCTTCTCCTCCAGGCAGTCACCCAGAGATCTGCTGCATTCGTCACAAGCCCCACGAACTCACTGTGCACCTCCTCGTCCTGATTGCCACCCATAGCCCTGGAGCAGTCACTTCGAGCCCAAGCACCCCACCGCGCTCCTCCTTCTCCTTCAGGCAACTCCCCTGTTTTCAGGAACGTTTGCTCTGAGTCCAAACCACTCACCACACTGCTCCTCCAGATAGCCTTCCAGAGCCCTGGTGCAGCTGCTCCAAGTCCAAGCAATGTGCTGAGCCCGTGCTTCTCCTTCTCCTCTGGGTAGCCCCCTGTGTTCAGGAGTGGTTGCTTTCAGTCCAAACAGCTCACCATGCATCCCCACATTTGGGCAGCTTCCCAGAGACCAGGTGGGTTGCTCCGAGTCCAAGCGTAGTGCTGAGTGGCCTCCTCTCCAATGCTCCCAGTTGTCCGCGTTCACTGCTCCAGTGGGGGGAGCAGTGTCTTCGTCGGGCAAATCTACTTCACAAAGTTCCCTGCGTTTGGGGACTACCGCACTATCCGGGACGCCTCCCCAACACGAGAGACTCACCGGGCTGCTTTGAGTTGGACCCAAGTCTCTCTATATCTCCTCTTTTTGAGTCCTGAGTTCACGCGGCTCCTCCAGATAGCTGCCCGGAGCCCTGGTGCAGATGCTCCAAGTCCAAGCGACGTGCAAATCCATCTTCTCCTTCTCCTCTGGGCAGCCCCCGGTGTTCAGGATGGTCGCTTTCAGTCCAAACAGCTCACCGCGCACCCCCTCCTTTGGGTAGGCTCAAAAAGCCCCAGTGGGTTGCTCTGAGTCCCAGTGCTGTGCTGAGCGACCTCCTCTCTAATGCTCCTAATTGTCCCTGTTCACTGTTCCAGCAGAAGGAGTGGGGTCCTTGTCAGGCAAATCTACTTCACAAAGATCCCTGCGTTCGGGACTACCACCACGTCCGGGACGCCTCCCCAATGGGAGAAACTCACACTGTTGCTTAAAATTGGTCCCAAGTCTCTCTATATCTCCTCTTCTTGAGTCCTGAGTCCTGGAGCAACATGAAACACAGCCACCCTCTAGTCCACCATCTTGAATCAACCTCGAGGAATGTTATCTTTTTGCCTCCATGTTTCTCTTCTGGACCCCACACCCCATGCCCATCAACACTTGTTTTGCCTTGTTATATCTCCCAACAACATCCGGCTAAATTGCTGAAGCACCCCCTCACTGAGGGAAACAGGCAGAGCACAGGAGGAACAACTGCCTCTGTCTCACACTTTCCTGAGATCATGGGCAAGATCCATCACCAAAACTGGCTTGTCCATGATGCACAGGTCTCTGCTCCTTAGAATTCTTCAAATGAACATGACAAACAGAAAAATAAGAAAAGAGGATCAAAGAATTACTCAGTAGACTGTGAATATATTGTCTAGGGTTGCATATGTGAATGATCCCCAAAGTCTCCATTCGTAATCACCAATTGAGCATATTCTCAATCCCACATAGCCCTGCCTCTGCCCCCTGCTCCTGGCGTCCTTGGATCCCTGATAAAAGTTTGGGCTCAGAGGTCAGTTACATCCATTTTCCTCCTTCAGTAAAGAGGGGAAAAATCTGTCCCTCAGAACACGCTGCTGCTCTTTGGTATTGACATGCAAAATTGTTCCATGCTGGATTGTCCTGAACAAGAGGATTAAGAATTCCTTAGGCATTGTTTGGCTTGGTCATGGTTGCTCTTCTGCATACTTTTTCACAACTTAGAACTGTACGTGTTCAAGTGTTACAACTCAGAGCGGACATCACAAATGTAGCGATATAGGCCATCACATAGAGAGCCTGCCTCCTAGGCTGGAGACCAGGATTCCAGACCCCAGCACTGTTCTACTACCATCAATTACAAACAAACAAACAAACAAACAAACAAGACCAAATTGGAGCCTCCCAAACATCCTCCTATCACCTCTTTACTTTTCTCCTCTCCTCACAAAATGAATCAACACTGGAAAACAACACCAGTTTCACGTTCAACCATTTCCATGGACACCTTTCAGTTTGCATATGTGCTTCAAGGGAACAGTGCTACAAACTCACCTGCATTTCTTCAGAGTATTACTTCCATGACATTACTCTACTCTCCATAGGACAGAGTTCACGGCTCTATCATGATGAGGCTTATGCAAATAATTCTTCACCACCTTCCTTCCCTGCCCATTGTTTGCCAGGTCTCAATGGTAGGAAATTCAAAATGACAGCCACAATTATACCTGGTTTTCTACAGGTTTTTCAGACATACTCTCAAAACCTATGCCCATGAAGGTGACTTCCACACCTGAGCACTTTCCCTGAGCACCTCAATGTCAACTGGAAAACTGAGAGGTGAACACAACAGACAGCCGCTCTTCTCCCTGGAATTTCTCTGATAGTTTGGCTTGACAGTGGCTTGTTTGTGACTTCCTGATGAATAATGGTAGGATTTGGAGCTGAATCGATGTGAGCCTCTATTGGTATCATTCAGGACCATCACGGGGGATTTACAACCTACTCTCCCAATATCATTGGAGCTCCAGTGTCAAGAGAAATGGAGCTCTTTCATGCACTCTTGTTCATTTTGATGGACCTCCTTACGAGATGCAGCCTAGAATTGGGTGAAGCATAACAACAACTCGTGGTGTGAGTTGAAATCATGTATACGTGGGATCTAGGAAGGAATGCATTGTGCTTTGGAGGGGAAGGAATGACACAGAACACCTCTTTCCAAGATCTCACACAGGAAGGAGGAAACCAGAGACAGTAGGAATATGGCCTGTGAGCGGGTGATGGAAACATGTCACGAAATAAAGTGGATTTGACACTTTGCAAATACTCGAGGTATGCTTATTCTTCTCAGAAAATCTATTGAATTGTTGGTTATTATGGAAACCACGTCTGGTTTGATATTCAGGTTTTCCTGATGTAGGGTCCTCTCACTTGAATATTGATAGACCTTATGGGGATTAATTTCTGAGATTGTGGTGAACTTTTCATTTGGAGAGCCAGGGCTTAGTGTTGCATATTCCAGGATCAGCTGGTTTAAATTGTAAGTCGTGGGGTAGGTGCTGTGATGTTAGGAAAGATTTTGCTCAATCTTCTTGTGCCAGAAAAATATGGGAATCAGTATTCGCATATTCGACTGACCCTTGGGAGCAAGAGAATGAGAAAGGACTTTACAAGGTCATTTATGTACTTGAAATGACATTAGGGTCAGTGTTCATGGTTGCATAGAGAATCAACGGAAAATAACTACTTCCTGAATGAGTAGTGTCTGATGAGGCTGTATATATGTTGAGAAATTTGTGGGTTGATCATGTACAATGAGGAGTCCCAGAGTACCTTTATTCTGAAGTTTTTTTTCCAGGAAGAGCGTCTCCCCCTTTTCTTCACCTCCCAAATGTCCTTATTCACCTCTTTTGAAAACTCAATTTGGAAGTTCTGCACCATTCCATTTTCAGCAGGGTCTATGTTCAAAACTGATGTTATGCCCTGTGAAATTGTGCTCATCATGCCATCACCAGGCTTTTATTTCATTCACCGGCTTCTAGGTTGCTTCCTCCCATGGCTCATAAGATTACTCTTGGCAATATGGCACAGACCCTTGGAACAGAGGGGCATTTATATAGTCAAGAAGATGAACCATTGGGTGAATGCAAATGGGCAAGGCATTTGTGCCTCTTGAGGTGCGTTCTCATGCCACTGGAAAAGTCCCACCATGTAAGATTCTGGGTGCAGCGCTGTTGTAATGCAGCAGCTGAGAAGGTGGGGCCTGGAAGTTGGAGAGAGCACAGAACAACTCTACTTTCTTGTCAGATCCGTCCTGTCCTCCATCCAGCATGCTGAGTGAGTGACTCCCTCCTTCCTTCATGAGCCACTGGAGGAGCCAAAGTCCTTCTTGTGGAACACGCACATTCCATATTTCAGCTGTCTCCTTTCCAGACTTTGCAGCTTAGCAGGAGAAACCCAACAGATGGAATGTGATGTGTCCCATTTCAGTGACCCCTTAAGCCCCAGGGCTAAACTGCATGCTCTACTAAGCTGAGTGCTCAGCACCCATCTCTCTGTCTGTCTGCAAGGCCCCTAGGCTAGATTCCTGACTCTGAAGAAAACCCGGGCCTTATATGTTCTAGAGGAATTTCATCGGAAGGATATCCACTGGTGCTGCTGGTAAGCTTGTTGAGCCACGTCTTCACAGGCACCTCTTGGTCTCAGCCTATTCCACTGGACATTGTGGGGGATAATAGCGTGCAGTAGAGCCAGGTGAGCCAGCTGTCAGTATGAAAGGTGGGGCCCAAGGAGCACAGCACCACCTAGCTGGCCTGGGTGGAAATGCGAGCTGTCAAGCTTCAGTGGGAACCCTGGTCCTGTCTGGATATGAAGGTGATTATCACCCACGGGGCTGCATACTGCTTACAGCCCTTTTTCTAGTTGACCCGGCAACGAAGATAGAATCATTTCTTTAAAAACACAACCCTGGCACCCTCTCCTTTCATCCATCCTCTTATCCTCACAGCTGAACTGGAACTTGTCCTGAATGTGGGCTTGAAGCGGCCAGGGACCAATGGTTTCTGGTTGCCCTGGGATGCGTGATGCCTCCGTGTTCTGGGCCCGGTCCTCTGTGACCTCAGGTGGAATCTGGAGTGCAGGCGCCAAGTCACGTGAGCCAGGCTTTAGAGATCATGTTGCCCAAGGCTTCACAAACCCTCTGGGAGTGCAACGGAGTTCCCTCTCCTACCGAAGCCTAGAGTCCGTGCCCTTCAGGACCTAGCTGAACAGAGCCTGCTCCCTCCCCTTTGATTACAAGAGTTCTCCCATAAATTTTTCTCATATTACAGGAGAACTGGTAAGCAATTGATGCATTTTCCTGAGAGGAAGTGAATGCACCTGAATGACTTTGGGATCAAGGATGTGACTTTAAACCACAATCTCCCTGTAATGAATCTTGAGACTAATAACTGAACACATAACGACCAGAAATGGACCCTGGATGAGGAATTTTTTTTTTTTTTTTTTTTTTTTGCCGCCACATTTCTCTTCTGGACACCACACCCCATGCCCATCAACAATTGCCTTTGCCTTGTTAT